>NW_022439980.1:0-8100 GCF_009761245.1 Sapajus apella
TCCCGCACACAGGGCAGGGCAGTGCTGTCATTCTGTCCCGAGCCGGCTACTGCGCGTGCCCGGGTCTGCAGGCAGCCCCGCAGTGGCTCACACCAGTAATCCTAGCACTTTGGGAGGCCGAAGTGGGTGGATCACCTGAGGTCAGGAGTTCAAGGCCAGCTGGCCATCATGGTGAAACCCCATGTTAAAAATAATAATAATAAAAAAAAATACAACATGTATGTGTCCAACAATAAAAAGAACACGTGGAAAAAATTAGTAAGTTTTTAAAAAGCTGGGAGAGGTGGCTCATGCTTGTAAACCCAGCACTTTGCGAGGCTGAGGTGGGGGATCACCTAAGGTCAGGAGTTCGAGACTAGCCTGACCAGTATGGTGGAACCCCATCTTAAAAAAAATAACCCGTGGAAAGGGCACAAGCAAACATATTTCTGTGAATTGGCAATGTAATTTGAATATCCATAACTAAGTAATCCACTTTACTTAGAATGGCAAAAACTGTAGTAAATTTGCACCAAACTAGTAGAACCCTGGATTTATAACCACTTAGCTAAGCATTGCCTCTCAAGGTTTATGAGCTTATAAACCACTTGTTAATTTTAGTCCCTCTCTATGTAATGTGATTCTGCAGGTTTACAAAGGGTACATGAATATGTGTTTTAAATAAATCCCCTGTCAATGCTGATGATGCTCCCCCAGGCTCATTATTAGCATTAGTTAGAGAAAGCAGGCACAGCACAGAGTCCCTGACACTTGACTCTCTTGTCACAACACAAATATTTCTGGCACAAACGAAGACAACCAATCTCCATCCTAAAGTATCAAATTCTTTGCCAGCCCTTTAAAGTTTACAGAGACAACAAAAAGTAACAGTGCCTGAATAAGCCTGTATGTGGAAAACAACATATACACATATACTAGTACAGTGTTTACTAAGCAGGTACTGTTTGCTCAAGAGTATGTTGAGCATACTGTGATAGAAATAATATATCACGCAATTTAATCTTCATAGCACACTAGCAATTGGTACTAAGTGTTTGATAATTCCAGGCATCAGGTTAGAAGCCCAGCATATGTATTTCATCTTGTTTCTATTCCTCATTTTTGTTAAAAAAAATTTATAGAATAAAAGCTAAATGCAGACAGATGACCGGAATACAGAAAAATTTAATGCAGTTTAAAGAAATTTTTATTGTGTTAATATTTACTTTTTTGTGACTTGTGGAGCAACTATTTAATCTGCAGGCATAGAAAAAGGGTTGCTAAATAAAATGTCTCTGCAAGCACTGATGTAATAGAAAATGTAAAAATTAAGACCTTAAAATACATACTTTATTTTTCCCACTTATTTTCTTTGGGGTTCAGAAAATTTTGAGCACCAGCTTTAGAAAGGCAGCAGGATTCACCCGCCAAACCTGTGATGTCTTTCAATCAGTTCTGTGAGGCAAGACTCCAGAGTGGAGCGAGATCTAAATAAGAACCCCAAATAGAGTGACTCTGAACAGAACTGGGGAAGAGAGTGGACCTTATGTAGAATTCTTTCCTCTGTGTCACTGGGATATTTCCAGTTCTATTTTCCCAAGCTTGCCTAAGAGAAACTTAAATCTCAGAGTTTGTATAATTTTTTTTAACCGCTGCCTCGTCAATTATATAATACATGCCGATAAGCAATTTAAATAAATGCCAGGGTTTTTTTTATTTTTTTGAGACGAAGTCTTGCTCTGTCACCAGGCTGGAGTGCAGTGGCGAAATCTCGGCTCACTGCAACCTCCGCCTCCTGGGTTCAAGCGATTCTTCTGCCTCAGCCTCCTGAGTAGCTGGGACCACAGGCGCGTGCCACCACACCCGGCTAATTTTTTTGTATTTTTTGTAGAGACGGGGTTTCACCGTGTTGGCCAGGATGGTCTCGATCTCTTGACCTCATGATCTGCCCCCCTCCGCCTCCCAAAGTGCTGGGATTACTGGCCTCAGCCACCATGCCCGGCCTTTCTAGGGTATTCATTAGAAGTATGTATTCTTAGCGGTAGAAGAAACACATAATAACACTTCTGTTCATAAATATTTCTTCAGGTGATGACATACAAAGTTATTTCAATATTTAAAAAGTGGCCCAAATAAAGCCCAAAGTTTTTTGTACACATCTGTTCATTGTATAAACTATATGATGCTTAATTCAACCCTTTATTCATTTGCTAGACTAAAAATTCCCAGATGGTGGGAACCATGACTGCTTCGTCTATTTTTCTAATGCTCATATAAAACAAAAGCAATTAGTTTATTTGTTTGAGTATCCAGACATTCCGGTTGTTTTCCACCAAAGTACCAGGAAACTGTAGAAACTCTCATCTGGGAACCCACCAAAGTCATCTCTTGTGCGAGGGGAGGAGGAAACACAGGATGACTCAATTTTTCACACTGAGACAGAAGCAGAATTAACCACTTCTGTTGCCCTGGCACAATTCTGCTCTGGACATCCTCAAATGTCTCAAAGATGCCCAGCTAATTGTGAGAGTTCCCAGTGACCCTACGTTGATGGCCCAATAATAAGACAGACAGGAGACACTCAGGTTCTTTCTTTTTTAAAAAATTATGTAGTAAACAATTAGTCATATGGGAATCCTGCTAAGAGGTACCAAGTTTCATCTTGTAATATTTAGCATTAAAATCAGAAATCAAGATCATAGTCTACAAAACAAAAATATTTACTGTCAGAAATGTACCCTGCAAAAAGAGAAACTGATGCTTTCATGCATCTATGCAACTCACCAATTATCTACCCCATTTTCTTGTGGAAATGTACTTATTTTCTACAGCCAAAATACATTTTTCCTACTGTTTTCCTTGACAGCATTCCAAAATCTAAGCCTGGGAATTCTGTTTGAAATTACCCAGCCATGGCCAGACACAGTGGCTCACAACTCTAATCCCAGTACTTTGGGAAGCCAAGGCGGCCAGATCACCCAAGGTCAGGAGTTCAAGACCAGCCTGGCCAACATGGTGAAACCCCATCTCTACTAATAAAAAATAAAAAAAATTAGCTGGTCATGGTGGCAGACACCTGTAGTCCCAGCTACTTGGTAGGCTGAGGCAGGAGAATCACTTGAACCTGGAAGGCAGAGGTTGAAGTGAGCCCACATGGCACCACTGCACTCCAGCCTGGGAAATAAGAGCAAAACTCCATCTCAAAAAAAAAAAAAGAAGAAAGAAAAGAAAAGAAAACACAGAAAGAAAGAAAAGAAAGAAAGAAAAATTACCCAGCCATAAAAAACACACCTGAGAACATTTCTAAATTCACTCTGGGGGGAAAAAAAAAGGGTAAATGAGAATTCTTAACAAACGGAATATAATATTACATTTTTTTAAAACCCACCTCTTTTATGTCCTTTGTAAACGTGTTTTTACCTTTCAAGATCTACTAATAAAATGCAATTTTCAGTTAAGAAACTGAAGTCAATATAAATGAACAAATCTTTTCAACGTGGCAAACCCAGGGAGTGGCAGTGCTGATTAGAAAACAGATGTGAGGCTAGCGTGGTGGCTTATGCCTGTAATCCCGGCACTTTGGGAGCCCGAGGTGGGTGGATTACCTGAGTTCAAGAGTTCAGTGTCAGCCTGGCCAACATGGTAAAACCCCTTCTCTACTAAAAAATACAAAAATTAGTTGGCCGTGGTGGCCGATGCCTGTAATCCCAGTGACCCACAGCACTCCAGCCTGAACAACAGAGCGAGACTCCGTCTCAAAAAAAAAAAAAAAAAAGTAATGCAAATTATGAAGGAAAAGTTGGCGTTTGGAATTGTCAGAGAAGGAGCTTTGGAAATTTAGTGTCTTAACTGCAAGCCAGAGTTAGGCCGAAGAAAAGGAGAATTGGAGGGGACATTTGAGACCCTGCTTGAAAACCATGTAAAAAGTTAGTCGGATGTGGTGGCAGATTCCTGTAATTCCAGCTACTCTGGAGGCTGAGGAAGGAGAATTGCCTGAACCCGGCAGGAAGGTGTATGCTGCAGTCAGCTGAGATGACGCACTCCATCCTGGGCAACAATAATAAAACTGTCTCAAAAAAGAAAAAGGTAAAAAATATGCAGGCCATAATCAGTCCTCTGTGGAGTGTGAAAATAATTAAGTGACATGGAATTAGACAGGTAAAAATCTAGTCCCTGGATTCCTATTTTAAAAAAATAACTCAAATTCATGTATTTATTTTTTATAAATTACTACTTTACAGGAAACGAAATTCAGGCTTAACCAACTATAAACAGCCAATTAAGCTCTGTTTACATAACCAGGAAAGGTGTACATTCAAGGTGGAAATTAGAAAACTATGTCAATATACCTCGTTTCTGAATTTGGAATTTTTCATCATGCACATTATAAAAGTCTTTTCTTCGAGTCCCTCTAATGGATCATAAACTACAATCCATAGGGGTGCTTTATAAGTTTTGAAAAACTCTTTGATTAAATTATTTAATGTTTTTACGGTGACCCTATTTTTTTTTTTTTTGAGAAGGAGTGACCCTGTTTTGTATTGGAGGGCAATGGCGCAATCTCGGCTCACTGCAATCTCGGCCTCCTGGGTTCAAACAATTCTCCTGCCTCAGCGCCCGGCTACATTTTGTATTTTTAGTAGAGTCGGGATTTCCCCATGTTGGTCAGAGTGGTCTCGAACTCCTGACCTCGTGATCCACCTGCCTCGGCCTCCCAAAGTGCTGGGATTACAGGAGTGAGCCACCGAACCCGGTCGACTCCCATAAATTTTTAAAAGGAGAAAAGAGGAACTAGGAACCCCACGGACCAAAGCTCTTTCCATTCACTAACTCCTCACCCCAGTCAGGATTCACCCCACATGACCCTCCCGTAGTCCCTGCACAATGTGGGACAGACGCTGCGCTGCCGGTGCTGAGCTGCCCAGAGACGGGCTCCAGGCCAGAGCACAGTCACTGTGCGGGGAAGAGACAGGACGCGGCGGGGGAGGGGGGGGAGTGGCGGGTGTGAGGGGGCGACAGTCAGCGCAGCCGCCATCTTACGGCTGAAGGAGACGGAGGGCGAGCTAGGCAAGAACTCGGGACGCAGGTTGTGGAGCTCACGGCTGGGAGGCCTAAGTCCCGCCACAGCCGCTTCCCACCGGTTCCAAAAAGCCTCTCCCATCTCTCTGGATGTCGGGCGGGGCACTCTCACCATTTCTAGGCTTCCAAGGGGTCCTGGCCCTTCGCTACGGATCTCACAACACCTGCAGGTCACCGGGGGCAAAGACGCGGAACTCCGGCTGCACCGAGAGACAAAGGAAGCGCCAAATCCCGGAAGCCGCCCAGTGCGCTCCAGCGCGGGCCTGATTGGACGGCTCTTAACCGAGCGTCCGGGATTGGATGACGTTGAAAGTCCGCCTTCAAGCCCTGAGCGACCGCAGTTGTGATGGGATGCTGGGGCTAAATGAAGAAACGGTGACAGCCTAGGCGGCACCCTTTTCAGGCAGGACTTCCACCCCAAGCTGAGCCAGGCTCACCCTAGAGGGTATTTGCCTTTAACTTTGTGTGTAAGGTCATATGCATTTATAAATAATGTACTTTATGGCTATTCACAAAGGAAAATAATATAATAACAATTATTTTAAAATTTTGGCTTTCATGACTTTCCTAGCTTCCAGTTCTTTAAGGAAACAGCCTAAGGTTTTTTGTTTGTTTTAAAGGCAATCCTCTGAAATAAAATGTGAGCAACATATGAATTTTAATTTTTTTTTTTTTTTTTTTTAAGATGGGGTTTCAACATGTTGGTCAGGCTGGTCTTGAACTCACGACCTCAGGTGATCCGCCCACCTTGGCCTCCAAAGTGCTTGGATTACAGGCGTGAGCCACCACGCCCGGCGAATTTTAAATTTTCTAGTAGCCATTTTTCCCCCCAATAAGGTGTGTTGCTTTGTTGCCCAGGCTGGAGTGCAGTGGCATGGTCTTGGCATACTGCATCCTCTGCCTCCCAGACTCAAGTGATTCTCCTGCCTCAGACTCTGGAGTAGCTGGGATTACAGGCACGTGCCACCGCGCCCGGGTAATTTTTGTATTTTTGTTAGAGACAGGGTTTCACCATGTTGGCCAAGCTGGCCTCGAACTCCTGACCTCAGGTGATCCGCCCGCATCAGCCTCCCAAAGTGTTGGGAACATAGGCATGAGCCACCGCGCACCGGCATTTGCCAAACATTAAAAACAAAAAAGGAGTATTCAAGACCTTTTGAGCCTTTCCCCAACTAGTACACTGTCAGTTCACAGGTTTCTACTACCCTGAGCAAATAAGGTCAGCCAGATTTAGGCTTTGTAAAACAGGCTCTGTATCTCAATGGGAACAGCTGTAAAAAGCACCTGGCAATGGGCATGGATATAGGAGGGATGAAAAATTCCTACAATTTTGCAATCAATATTATTCTTCCTCTTTGCATATGTGGTTTATACAACTCTTCAACATCAAAAAACTTGTCCAAAGACCTACGGCTACTAAGTGGCTGGGCTGAAACTCAGGACAAACCGAGTTTGTTCATCTGTATTCCTCTACAGATCAAACTATTGGCTTCTGCAGACCCATGAAATACTGGTGAATGATACTTTTACAATAGAAGCTGGATTTTTTTTTTAAAGATTTGTTCCCATATACTGTAGTACTGTTTATTATTGAGAATAAAAAACTGTCAGGAAATTGCAGAAGCACCCAGTGTCTCACACCTGTAATTGTAGCACTTCGGGAGGCTGAGTTGAAAGAATCACTTGAGTTCAAGAGTTCAAGTGCAGACTGGGCAACACAGTAAGATCCTGTGTCTAGGAAAGCAATTTTAAAAAATTAACCAAGGTTGATATTGCATGCCTGTAGTCCCAGTTACTCATATGGCTGAGGCAGGAGGATTGTTTGAGCCAAGAAGATTAAGCCTGCAATGAGTGATACTTGGTTATACAACCACACTCCAGCCAGGATAAAAGAGTGAAACATTGTCTCAAAGAAAAATTGCAGGAGCATTTTGAACAGACATAGAATAATGTGAAAGAATAGCTGAGGGATGAGCTTAGAAAGTCAGAGTCCAAGTGTAGGGTCCAGCCCTACAGGGTTCTGTGAGCCCCTCCTGTGGTGCGGAGATGAGAAATTGTAGAAATAAAAGGCACGAGACACAGAGAAAAGACAGTTTGGACCCAGGAGTCCACTGATACCCAAATCTCAGAGACCAGCAGGGGCCCCAATGCCGGGACACTCTCACTTTTATTGAGTTGCAAATCTGGGGGCAGGGTAGGTAGGGTGTGACCTTCCTGGTCAGAGACTGGGGGCTGGGTAGATAGGGCATGGCAGTGATAGGGTCAAGTACATCACATGTCATTCAGGTAGGGGCTCAGGAATTTCTGGCACCTGAATTAAGGTAAGGAGCTTAATGCATCAGCACTTTTTCCATACTCATCAAGAAAGAACTAAAACATTAAGATTTATATTACTATTACTGATTATCTTTTCTAAGACAAAAGGAACCAGGTGCAGAAGCAGAACATATGGACATGGAACGTGACCACTGAAGCACAGCATCACATAGAGACAGTTAAGCCCCCAGATGTCTGTGGGCCTACCTGACAGCCATCAGGCCTTACCACGAGAGCTTGGAGAAGCAGAGTTTTCTCCAAACTTCCCAGGAAGGAGACGTGTTAGTCATTTTGGACATCTCCTTCCCTAGTTGGCTAAACAGTGGGTGCTTTCACAGCACTGGCGCTGCAGCACAGCCAGGGAACCCTCCAGCAGCCCTTATGTGGGAGTGACAGAGGGCTTAGAGCATCTTGCCTTAGTGTCATTCATTTCACAATGTCATCCCAGGTCCACACTTCTGACCCGATAGGCATTAGTAAAATAATTTTTTTTTTTTTTGGTGGGGTTTCATCACGATGGCCAAGCTGGTCTTGAACTCCTGACCTCAAGTGATCCACCCACCTCAGCCTCCCAAAGTGCTAGGATTACAGGCGTGAGCCACAGCGCCCGGCCGCATTAGTAAAATAATTAAGATCACCTATGAATAACTAAGAGCATATATGAATAACTAATAACTACTACAGTTATATTTCTAATTACTTTCTTCTTCATTATTTACATGGAAA
>NW_022439981.1:0-8099 GCF_009761245.1 Sapajus apella
TCCTTTTGCCACCACAGGTTGGAGAGACGTGAGTCCTCTGTGGTCGCCGGCATAAATAAATGACCCTGCAACCTGGCATACTTTTGTCTTGTGGTAACTTTCTACACTCGGTCAAATACAACATTTGGAGGCCCCAGCGAGATATTCTTTTTTGTTATCACCAGACAAAAGCCATCTCAGAATCACGCCCGGGCGGCCGCTCCCACCTTGGGGGCCTCTGGGGAGGCGCCCCCTGTTCTTTTGCAGGGCCCCGGAGAGCCACCGTGGAGGATAAGCGACCTCTCGGCCGACATTCACCCGAAATTCCTCAGGGTCCTAAAAGAAAAAGCCTCCGGAGGTAAGTCTGGTCTGGGCCTGTGTCAGGGGACTGACAAGTCATTTCAACTCTGACCTGGCAAGCCTCACCGAGACGTCGCTTGAGGCTTCTGGTAGCTGGTGCAGGGGATACCAGCGTTCACTTCTGGTGGCTGTCATAGTGGGTGGCAGCCTTCTGGTAGCTGGTGCAGAGGGTACCAGCGTTCGTTTCCGGTAGCTGGTGCAGAGGGTACCAGCGTTTGCCCCGGTAGCTGGCATAGTGGGTGGCAGCGTTCGGTTGTTTTCTGTAACCTCTGTGTGAGTGAGAGAGTGAGTGTGTATATATGTAGGCCCTCGGCTGAAAGGCTACAGGGCTTGTGTGGGCCTTCACCCGCGGTTCCACTGGGGCGTCGTAGGGCATAACGGTGATTCACCTCAGAGCTGTCCTACTTGGACTTCCATCCTAAGGTGACCAGGCCCGGGGATTATACGGGTACACCTTAGCCAAGATGCCCCTGAAAATTCTTCCGAGAAAGTGGCCGGGCAGGCATCTGACTGGTCTCCCATCTGGGGGGGCACCCACCCTTTGTCTGTGACTCTTGTATGTGGTCCTGTCTTGTCTGTAAATTTGTCAGTTTTATTAGACTCCTGCTAGCAGACATACACTGGTTCAGGCCATCTTCCCTTGAGGTAGGAGATATCTTACAGTGGTTGACGAACCACTGGATGTAGGGAAATTTTATTGATTACACCCCAGCAAAAAAAAAAATTACTCTTTTCTCTTTCTTCCTCTTCTTCTTCTTCTATCACTGAGGCCTCACTCTTTCTTCCTTTGCCATGTGGCAGATAGTCTTAACTCTAGTTGTCTTTAATCTCTTCCTTGTTTTGGTCATTGTGGCCTGTAAATTCTCCCAGCCACCTCCACTGGGAAAAGAGTACTTTTGCCCGTGCTGGGTCAGATTCCATGTCGGGGAGGCCGTTGTGCCCTCGACACCTGGGAGGTAGCTTCTTTGGAGCTTGTGTGGAACAAAACCCTAGATCAGAGTTTAAGAGTGCTCTTTCTCAGGCTGGGATGGAAAATAGGTAACTGCTTATTCTGCCAGGAAAGTGTCCAATGTTATGGGCAGTGCACAACGGTGCATCATAGAAAGGCATATTGGCACTATCCTGGATGTTGGGAGGTAGGATGTCACCGCCCCAGTAAAAACTGACTGGCAGCACTTCTGCACACTCTACCGGGTGTGGTGGGTCCAAAACACACATCCGGTAGACCTCTTAGTCCACCTGTTTGTCACTTCCCGACCTTTCCGAAGCAACTGGCCATTAAAAAAAAATGTATAATGGGGAGGATTATGCCCGGGCAGCACTAAACCTCCATAGTGCTTATTCTCGCCAGTTGTGGTTTGTGGGGAAAAAAAGACCGCCGCCTTACCTTGGCCCCTACCCCCTGTTCCTCTGACTAGGACTAGGAATAAACCCTAAAATCCAGTTGTCTGGTCCTTACAGGACCTGGCTGCAGAGGCCCTGCTAAAACCTGCTTTAAAGAGGGCCAAATTTTAAATTTGGGGCTTTCCAAAATTGGCTTTACTACAGAAAGAGAGAAAAGAGAAAGGGAGAGAGAAAGTAGAAAGAGAGGAGAGAAAAGAGAAGAGAGGAGAGAAAGGAGACAGGAGAGAGAAAGTAGATAGAGAAGAGAGAGAGAGAGAAGGGGACCAGAAGCCTCAGGGGCGGAACACTTGCCGCCAGCAAGTTCAATTTTAAACTCACACTAAGAGTGTTTTTTTTCCTTTCTCTGCCGGCAGTCAGCCCCGCCCAGCTTTGAGGCAGGCCACACTGCCTCAGGGTGCAGCATTTGCATCCAGAATCTGGCTTTAAGAAAAGCTTTCTAACTTTCTGTAACAAAAGTGACTTGTTAGCATAGTTGTTAAGGTGTGGGGCCTGCAACTGCAAGGTTGTTGGTTCAAATCCTCGGTGAGGCTAGTTTTAAATTAGGGAAATCAGTTTTAAATTAGTGAATTCTCTTGAGGAAAATTTGGCATTAAAAAACAAAACAAAAAAACCCACAAATGGGGTCGTCTAGCTCCCCGCCTTGTAACCCCCTCCAATGCATGACGGCTAACTTCAAGGTTGGATTCTCAGGCCAATATAGGGTGAAATTAACCCCTGGAAAACTCCGCTCTTTGTGTGAACTTGAATGGGCATTTTTTTGGAATTAGGTGGCCAAATACTGGGACCTATGACCCAAAAATTATCCAGACTGTATGGAAAATGGTTGCAGAAACCCCTGGATACCCTGAGCAGTTTCCATACATCGACCAATGGTTGGGTTTAGTCCAATGGCCTCCCCCATGGCTAAAGCGCTGCATAAAACAGGCTAGACTTCAGGTCACATTAGCCAGCCCAAAAGAAAATCCCTTCTGGGCCAGCCATTCTCCCCACCCCAGCGGAGGATCAGGAATTACTTCCACACTACTCAAGGCCCTCTAAACCAGCGCCTCAGCACCCCCCTCGACAGTACTATTAACTAAACCTTGTCCCCCCTGCACACCCGTAGCGGGGCCCCCGCACCCACCGGCAGTCCTCCCTTTTCCAAGAGGCACCCCCAACAGAAGACAATTGGGGTCGCCCATTCTTTGTTCACATCCCCTTCTTGTCAAGTAACTTACATAACTGGAAGGTGATAGAGATCAAAAAGAGGGCCAAAACACCAAGTGCGGGCACGAGCTTCAAGGGCAAGGGAAAGCTGCCGGGCTAAACCCAAAATTGGCGGCACCCATGGCATGGCAAAGGGGATTTCTATGGCCTGCAAGCCGGCAGAGATGCATCCAGTGTGAGGGGCTGTGCAGGAGGGAAGTGCTGGGGAACTGCTAAGAGTTCCCGGGAGGGGGTAGTACTGGAGAACTCCTAAGACGGCGAGAGGGCAGGGCTAGGTACCTGCCCAGATGGAAAGTTCCCTGGGAGGGGGTAGTGCTGGGAGGCCGGGGAATTTAAGGCGGTGATGTTGCCAAAGTTTTACAATGAAACTTAACATCCCCCCTTCTCTGAGAAGCCCCAGGCTTTGACAGGACTCTTAAAATCTGTATTCCAGATGCATCGCCCCACTTGGGACAACTGCCAACAATTATTACTAATTCTGTTCAGCACAGAAAAAAAGGCAAAATTAGACAGGAAGCCCTGAAAGCCATCATAGGTCCAGGGCAAGGAAAAAGATTTTTTTCCCTCTACCTGACCCCAAATGGGACCTCAACACCTTGGAGGGGGGTGTCACCAGGCTCTGAACACTTTTCACCGGTATCTTATAGAAGGGGTTAGGGGAGTGGCCCACAAGCCCAGCAAACTCTCCGAGGTAGGAACTGTAACTCAGGGTCCACAGGAGTTGCTAGATGCTTTCCTTGAGCACTTACTAGACGCCCATTACCCTGAGGCCCGGACAATCAGCGGGCTGTCAGTCTGGCTTTTGTTTCCCAGTCTGCCCCAGACATCAAAAGAAAAATTTGCAAAAATTAGAGAGGTTCCAAAGAATGAATTTAACTCAGTTGCTAAAAATTGCCCAAAAAGTCTTTAACAATAAAGACACCTTAGAGGCCAAGCAGAATAAGAGAGTTACTAAGGCAGTGATAGCAGCGCTCCAGGAAAAACCACAGCTAGCCCCTGGACCACAAATCGATTCATTGATCTGGGAAATGGCACTGTCACCCATTCCCTGAGTGTCCATATCCACTCCTGTGACGGGACTTGCTCCATAAACTGCAAGCAAACATTTCTTTCAGCGAGGGTCAAGCTTGCCTCTCAATTCCTCCTTCTTTAGCCACAGGGCCACCTCAGCAGATCCTCATCACCTGTGCTCTGTCAGACGAGTATCTCTTGCAGGAAGCTTTATCCTCGGAGGCAGATCAACCACCTGCACCAGACTTCCTCCGCAACTTTCAAGAGAGTGTACCCGGAGTATGGGCTGAAACAAGTCCCCCAGGGCTGGCAAGTCACCGCACCCCAGTCGCGGTCCAGCTATTAGCAACGGCAACTCCAGTCCAGGTGAAGCAATATCGTATGAGCCGGGAAGCCAGGCGAGGAATTGCTTCGCACATCACCAGACTCCTGAAGGGAGGAATCCTCACTACCTGTAAGTCTCCCTGGAACACCCCCTTGCTCCCCGGGCTAAAACCAGGCACACAGGACTATCGGCCTGTGCAGGACTTGAGGGAGGAGAATAAACGGGTAGAAACTGTTCATCCTACAGTTCCAAATCCGTACACCCTCCTAAGTCTCTTGGACCCAGAACACCATTACACTGTCTTGGATCTTAAAGATGCATTCTTTTGCATCCCACTAGCCCCTGGTAGCTAGCCTATATTTGCTTTTGAATGGACCGACCCTGATACTGGAGTCTCGGGGCAACTCACTCGGAGAAAACTGCCTCAGGGGTTCAAAAACTCCCCCAGTCTGTTTGATGAGGCACTTAGCCAAGACCTTGCTGCCTTCCGAGCTGAGTTCCCAGAGTGTACCCGACTCCAATACGTGGATGACTTACTCTTGGCTACAAAAACCCAGGAAGCCTGTAAAGAGACCACCCAGTCATTATTAAAAAAAAACCCTGCAGACTTTGGGGTACCAGGTCTCAGCTAAAAAGGCCCAACTCTGTCAGCCAAAAGTGACTTACCTGGGCTATGTTATAGAGAAGGGCAACCAGGCACTGGCACCCAGCCGAGTCCAAGCAGTGCTGCAAATACCCAACCTTACCACAAAATGCCAAGTTCGAGAATTCCTTGGGGCAGTAGAGTACCGCAGGCTATGGATTTTGGGATTTGCTGAGATAGCCAAGCCCCTGTATGCCTGTACTGGAGGAAATCAGGCCTTGATATGGACAGAGGTGGAGCAACAGGCTTTTGACAAGCTCAAGATTGCCCTGACTGCAGCCCCAGCCTTGGCCTTGCCAGTCATCTCTAAACCTTTCCAGTTGTTTGTGCATGAAAAACAGGGAGCCGCTAAGGGGGTGCTCACCCGGACATTGGGACTCTGGTCCCGGCCAGTTGCCTACCTTTCAAAAAGACTTGATCCCGTAGCCTCTGGGTGGCCAGCTTGTTTGAGGACGGTGGCAGCTACGGCCCTGTTAGTCAGGGAGGTGAACAAACTGACCTTGGGGCAGGAGTTGAACTTAGTGGCACCCCACGCGGTGGAGTTGCTACTCCGTGGAGCTACGGGAAATGGATGTCTAATGCCTGCATAGTTCAATATCGGGCCTTACTTTTGGACCAGCCCTGCATAAAATTTTCAAAAACCACAGTTTTAAACCCCGCCACACTGCTACCCAACAGCGAGCCAGAGAAGCCCATACATGACTGCCGGCAGACAATAGATGTCCTCCATGCTGCATGACCAGATCTCACCGACGTCCCCCTGCAGAACCCAGAGGAGGTACTGTATGCAGATGGCAGCAGTTTCATGGTCGACGGAGCCAGGTACGCCGGGGCAGCTGTGGTCACTCTAGAGCGAGTTATCTGGGCCCAGGCTCTTCCACACGGAACCTCAGCCCAAAAGGCAGAACTTATAGCTTTAATAAAGGCCTTGGACTGGGCGGAGGGAAAAATCTACATCTAACATATAGCCGGTATGCTTTTGCTATGGCCCATGTGCATGGTGCCATTTATAAAAAAAGAGGATTGCTTACCTCAGAGGAAAAAAATCATCAAAAACAAAGAGGAAATCCTAGCTCTACTAGAAGCTATATGGAAGCCTAAGGCAGTGGCATTAATACATTGCAAAGGACACCAGAAGGGAGATTCACCAGAGGCGAGGGGAAATAGGGCGGCTGACCTACAGGCCAGACAGGCAGCCTTGGGGCCAGTAAAACCTCTGACTCTTCTTGTGACTCTGCCAGCCCCAACCCTGCCTACTACCCCAACGTATTTGCCTGAGGAAGAAAACTTTGCTAAAGAACAGGGGGGACGGCAAGATTCCACAGGATGGTGGACTCTACCGGACACAAAGATTGTGCTCCCCGAGGCTCTAGGACAGGCTCTAGTTAAGGACACACACCAGGCCACTCACTTAGGACAAACAAAACTCACCGAGCTGCTGAGGGCCAGATATTACATTCTACACTTATATAAGATTGTTAGAAAAAACTACTACTCGTTGTGAAGTATGTGCCAGGGTAAATCCAGGAGGCAGTAGGCCTAGTCAGGCAGGGATAAGACTCAGGGGTACTAGCCCAGGGGAACACTGGGAGGTAGATTTTACTGAAATAAAGCCCCCAGTGTGCGGCTATAAGTACCTCCTTGTGTTTGTAGAAACTTTCTCTGGATGGGTCGAGGCTTTTCCTACTAGGTCAGAAACCGCACTGATAGTAGTGAAAAAATTGTTACAGGACCTGGTTCCTCAGTTCGGCTTGCCCCTGACACTGGGATCAGATAGTGGCCCTGCATTTACAGCTCAGGTTTCACAGGGCCTGGCAAAGGCCCTGGGCATATCCTGGAAACTGCACTGTGCCTATCGCCCCCAGAGTTCAGGGCAGGTTGAAAGGATGAACCGGACCATAAAGGAAACTTTGACAAAATTCATTCTGGAAACCGGTGAAAACTGGGTCAACCTGCTTCCTTTTGTTCTCCTCCATACCCCATGTACTCCCTATAAAAAAGCTTTACTCCTTTTGAAATTATGTTTGGAAGACCCCCTGCCTTACTCCCCAGACTTGCGAACGCCATACATGCTGGAGTTCATAACCATACACTCCTTAAGTCCTTGCAGGCACTCCAGTCTATTCAGTCCCAGGTGCACTCGCTCATCAGGGGAACTCAACCTACCCCAGTGAATTTCACTGACCAGCCGGTACACCCCTTCCAGCCAGGGGATGAAGTCCTGGTGAAAAGATTCACTGCCTCCGACCTAACTCCTCGCTGGAAAGGGCCCTACACGGTAATCCTGGTCACCCCCACGGCAATCAAGGTGAACGGACTGACTGCCTGGATTCACCACTCACATGTCAAGACTGCCGCCCCCCAGATGCAGGATGGGAAGCGGTTCCATCCTCAACGGACCCCCTAAAGCTAAGACTATTGCGCCGTTCTTGGTCATCATCCTAATCTCCCTGATTCCTGCAACCACCCTCCGAAAGGGACCCTCCTTGACACCCACCTACTATCGATGGCTCATCACCGAGGGCTCCACTGGAGCATATGTTAGTTCCTTAACCGGAAAGGGATCCACCCTAGTCAACCTAACCCTGGAGTACTCTCCGGAGACCCCCATTACCTTCTCCCTGGACTTCTGTGCCCTCCTGGGCCACCACTTAAATTTCAGGACAAGTGGAGATATAGCTGAGTGTGGCAGTTTAGGGGCAGAGCGACAACTCCAGACCATGGGGCTATATCTGTGCCCAGGATCCACCCCACCAAAAAGATGAAACTGTGGAGACTTAAATGAATTCTTTTGCCCCCATTGGGGTTGTGGGACTATCTCCACTATAACAGGATATACTGCAAACAGAAACTCTTTCATTTTTCTCACCCGAGACCCTCCCGTAAACCCCTGGCTAATATTCCTGCTCACTGGATTAGCAGGACCCTTGGTGCTAATGGTCCTAGGGTTAACATTTGGACCATGCCTTTTAAACATGCTCCTCAAATTTATCCAGGAAGAAATAGATTCGGTCAAATTAATGGTTCTGAAATCCAACTATGGGCCTTTGTGTCAAAAAGAGGAAACCTATTAAAGATTTAATACATGTTAAAAGAACAGGGAGGAATGTGATATTGTGCTGGCCTAGAGCCAGAACCAGAGCAAAACTATTTTATAAAATGCAAAACTGT
>NW_022439982.1:0-8099 GCF_009761245.1 Sapajus apella
TCCTTTTGCCACCACAGGTTGGAGAGACGTGAGTCCTCTGTGGTCGCCGGCATAAATAAATGACCCTGCAACCTGGCATACTTTTGTCTTGTGGTAACTTTCTACACTCGGTCAAATACAACATTTGGAGGCCCCAGCGAGATATTCTTTTTTGTTATCACCAGACAAAAGCCATCTCAGAATCACGCCCGGGCGGCCGCTCCCACCTTGGGGGCCTCTGGGGAGGCGCCCCCTGTTCTTTTGCAGGGCCCCGGAGAGCCACCGTGGAGGATAAGCGACCTCTCGGCCGACATTCACCCGAAATTCCTCAGGGTCCTAAAAGAAAAAGCCTCCGGAGGTAAGTCTGGTCTGGGCCTGTGTCAGGGGACTGACAAGTCATTTCAACTCTGACCTGGCAAGCCTCACCGAGACGTCGCTTGAGGCTTCTGGTAGCTGGTGCAGGGGATACCAGCGTTCACTTCTGGTGGCTGTCATAGTGGGTGGCAGCCTTCTGGTAGCTGGTGCAGAGGGTACCAGCGTTCGTTTCCGGTAGCTGGTGCAGAGGGTACCAGCGTTTGCCCCGGTAGCTGGCATAGTGGGTGGCAGCGTTCGGTTGTTTTCTGTAACCTCTGTGTGAGTGAGAGAGTGAGTGTGTATATATGTAGGCCCTCGGCTGAAAGGCTACAGGGCTTGTGTGGGCCTTCACCCGCGGTTCCACTGGGGCGTCGTAGGGCATAACGGTGATTCACCTCAGAGCTGTCCTACTTGGACTTCCATCCTAAGGTGACCAGGCCCGGGGATTATACGGGTACACCTTAGCCAAGATGCCCCTGAAAATTCTTCCGAGAAAGTGGCCGGGCAGGCATCTGACTGGTCTCCCATCTGGGGGGGCACCCACCCTTTGTCTGTGACTCTTGTATGTGGTCCTGTCTTGTCTGTAAATTTGTCAGTTTTATTAGACTCCTGCTAGCAGACATACACTGGTTCAGGCCATCTTCCCTTGAGGTAGGAGATATCTTACAGTGGTTGACGAACCACTGGATGTAGGGAAATTTTATTGATTACACCCCAGCAAAAAAAAAAATTACTCTTTTCTCTTTCTTCCTCTTCTTCTTCTTCTATCACTGAGGCCTCACTCTTTCTTCCTTTGCCATGTGGCAGATAGTCTTAACTCTAGTTGTCTTTAATCTCTTCCTTGTTTTGGTCATTGTGGCCTGTAAATTCTCCCAGCCACCTCCACTGGGAAAAGAGTACTTTTGCCCGTGCTGGGTCAGATTCCATGTCGGGGAGGCCGTTGTGCCCTCGACACCTGGGAGGTAGCTTCTTTGGAGCTTGTGTGGAACAAAACCCTAGATCAGAGTTTAAGAGTGCTCTTTCTCAGGCTGGGATGGAAAATAGGTAACTGCTTATTCTGCCAGGAAAGTGTCCAATGTTATGGGCAGTGCACAACGGTGCATCATAGAAAGGCATATTGGCACTATCCTGGATGTTGGGAGGTAGGATGTCACCGCCCCAGTAAAAACTGACTGGCAGCACTTCTGCACACTCTACCGGGTGTGGTGGGTCCAAAACACACATCCGGTAGACCTCTTAGTCCACCTGTTTGTCACTTCCCGACCTTTCCGAAGCAACTGGCCATTAAAAAAAAATGTATAATGGGGAGGATTATGCCCGGGCAGCACTAAACCTCCATAGTGCTTATTCTCGCCAGTTGTGGTTTGTGGGGAAAAAAAGACCGCCGCCTTACCTTGGCCCCTACCCCCTGTTCCTCTGACTAGGACTAGGAATAAACCCTAAAATCCAGTTGTCTGGTCCTTACAGGACCTGGCTGCAGAGGCCCTGCTAAAACCTGCTTTAAAGAGGGCCAAATTTTAAATTTGGGGCTTTCCAAAATTGGCTTTACTACAGAAAGAGAGAAAAGAGAAAGGGAGAGAGAAAGTAGAAAGAGAGGAGAGAAAAGAGAAGAGAGGAGAGAAAGGAGACAGGAGAGAGAAAGTAGATAGAGAAGAGAGAGAGAGAGAAGGGGACCAGAAGCCTCAGGGGCGGAACACTTGCCGCCAGCAAGTTCAATTTTAAACTCACACTAAGAGTGTTTTTTTTCCTTTCTCTGCCGGCAGTCAGCCCCGCCCAGCTTTGAGGCAGGCCACACTGCCTCAGGGTGCAGCATTTGCATCCAGAATCTGGCTTTAAGAAAAGCTTTCTAACTTTCTGTAACAAAAGTGACTTGTTAGCATAGTTGTTAAGGTGTGGGGCCTGCAACTGCAAGGTTGTTGGTTCAAATCCTCGGTGAGGCTAGTTTTAAATTAGGGAAATCAGTTTTAAATTAGTGAATTCTCTTGAGGAAAATTTGGCATTAAAAAACAAAACAAAAAAACCCACAAATGGGGTCGTCTAGCTCCCCGCCTTGTAACCCCCTCCAATGCATGACGGCTAACTTCAAGGTTGGATTCTCAGGCCAATATAGGGTGAAATTAACCCCTGGAAAACTCCGCTCTTTGTGTGAACTTGAATGGGCATTTTTTTGGAATTAGGTGGCCAAATACTGGGACCTATGACCCAAAAATTATCCAGACTGTATGGAAAATGGTTGCAGAAACCCCTGGATACCCTGAGCAGTTTCCATACATCGACCAATGGTTGGGTTTAGTCCAATGGCCTCCCCCATGGCTAAAGCGCTGCATAAAACAGGCTAGACTTCAGGTCACATTAGCCAGCCCAAAAGAAAATCCCTTCTGGGCCAGCCATTCTCCCCACCCCAGCGGAGGATCAGGAATTACTTCCACACTACTCAAGGCCCTCTAAACCAGCGCCTCAGCACCCCCCTCGACAGTACTATTAACTAAACCTTGTCCCCCCTGCACACCCGTAGCGGGGCCCCCGCACCCACCGGCAGTCCTCCCTTTTCCAAGAGGCACCCCCAACAGAAGACAATTGGGGTCGCCCATTCTTTGTTCACATCCCCTTCTTGTCAAGTAACTTACATAACTGGAAGGTGATAGAGATCAAAAAGAGGGCCAAAACACCAAGTGCGGGCACGAGCTTCAAGGGCAAGGGAAAGCTGCCGGGCTAAACCCAAAATTGGCGGCACCCATGGCATGGCAAAGGGGATTTCTATGGCCTGCAAGCCGGCAGAGATGCATCCAGTGTGAGGGGCTGTGCAGGAGGGAAGTGCTGGGGAACTGCTAAGAGTTCCCGGGAGGGGGTAGTACTGGAGAACTCCTAAGACGGCGAGAGGGCAGGGCTAGGTACCTGCCCAGATGGAAAGTTCCCTGGGAGGGGGTAGTGCTGGGAGGCCGGGGAATTTAAGGCGGTGATGTTGCCAAAGTTTTACAATGAAACTTAACATCCCCCCTTCTCTGAGAAGCCCCAGGCTTTGACAGGACTCTTAAAATCTGTATTCCAGATGCATCGCCCCACTTGGGACAACTGCCAACAATTATTACTAATTCTGTTCAGCACAGAAAAAAAGGCAAAATTAGACAGGAAGCCCTGAAAGCCATCATAGGTCCAGGGCAAGGAAAAAGATTTTTTTCCCTCTACCTGACCCCAAATGGGACCTCAACACCTTGGAGGGGGGTGTCACCAGGCTCTGAACACTTTTCACCGGTATCTTATAGAAGGGGTTAGGGGAGTGGCCCACAAGCCCAGCAAACTCTCCGAGGTAGGAACTGTAACTCAGGGTCCACAGGAGTTGCTAGATGCTTTCCTTGAGCACTTACTAGACGCCCATTACCCTGAGGCCCGGACAATCAGCGGGCTGTCAGTCTGGCTTTTGTTTCCCAGTCTGCCCCAGACATCAAAAGAAAAATTTGCAAAAATTAGAGAGGTTCCAAAGAATGAATTTAACTCAGTTGCTAAAAATTGCCCAAAAAGTCTTTAACAATAAAGACACCTTAGAGGCCAAGCAGAATAAGAGAGTTACTAAGGCAGTGATAGCAGCACTCCAGGAAAAACCACAGCTAGCCCCTGGACCACAAATAGATTCATTGATCTGGGAAATGGCACTGTCACTCATTCCTTGAGTGTCCATATCCACTCCTGTGATGGGACTTGCTCCACAAACTGCAAGCAAATATTTCTTTCAGCAAGGGTCAAGCTTGCCTCTCAATTCTTCCTCCCTTAGCCACAGGGCCACCTCAGCAGATCCTCATCACCTGTGCTCTGTCAGACGAGTATCTCTTGCAGGAAGCTTTATCCTCGGAGGCAGATCAACCACCTGCACCAGACTTCCTCCGCAACTTTCAAGAGAGTGTACCCGGAGTATGGGCTGAAACAAGTCCCCCAGGGCTGGCAAGTCACCGCACCCCAGTCGCGGTCCAGCTATTAGCAACGGCAACTCCAGTCCAGGTGAAGCAATATCGTATGAGCCGGGAAGCCAGGCGAGGAATTGCTTCGCACATCACCAGACTCCTGAAGGGAGGAATCCTCACTACCTGTAAGTCTCCCTGGAACACCCCCTTGCTCCCCGGGCTAAAACCAGGCACACAGGACTATCGGCCTGTGCAGGACTTGAGGGAGGAGAATAAACGGGTAGAAACTGTTCATCCTACAGTTCCAAATCCGTACACCCTCCTAAGTCTCTTGGACCCAGAACACCATTACACTGTCTTGGATCTTAAAGATGCATTCTTTTGCATCCCACTAGCCCCTGGTAGCTAGCCTATATTTGCTTTTGAATGGACCGACCCTGATACTGGAGTCTCGGGGCAACTCACTCGGAGAAAACTGCCTCAGGGGTTCAAAAACTCCCCCAGTCTGTTTGATGAGGCACTTAGCCAAGACCTTGCTGCCTTCCGAGCTGAGTTCCCAGAGTGTACCCGACTCCAATACGTGGATGACTTACTCTTGGCTACAAAAACCCAGGAAGCCTGTAAAGAGACCACCCAGTCATTATTAAAAAAAAACCCTGCAGACTTTGGGGTACCAGGTCTCAGCTAAAAAGGCCCAACTCTGTCAGCCAAAAGTGACTTACCTGGGCTATGTTATAGAGAAGGGCAACCAGGCACTGGCACCCAGCCGAGTCCAAGCAGTGCTGCAAATACCCAACCTTACCACAAAATGCCAAGTTCGAGAATTCCTTGGGGCAGTAGAGTACCGCAGGCTATGGATTTTGGGATTTGCTGAGATAGCCAAGCCCCTGTATGCCTGTACTGGAGGAAATCAGGCCTTGATATGGACAGAGGTGGAGCAACAGGCTTTTGACAAGCTCAAGATTGCCCTGACTGCAGCCCCAGCCTTGGCCTTGCCAGTCATCTCTAAACCTTTCCAGTTGTTTGTGCATGAAAAACAGGGAGCCGCTAAGGGGGTGCTCACCCGGACATTGGGACTCTGGTCCCGGCCAGTTGCCTACCTTTCAAAAAGACTTGATCCCGTAGCCTCTGGGTGGCCAGCTTGTTTGAGGACGGTGGCAGCTACGGCCCTGTTAGTCAGGGAGGTGAACAAACTGACCTTGGGGCAGGAGTTGAACTTAGTGGCACCCCACGCGGTGGAGTTGCTACTCCGTGGAGCTACGGGAAATGGATGTCTAATGCCTGCATAGTTCAATATCGGGCCTTACTTTTGGACCAGCCCTGCATAAAATTTTCAAAAACCACAGTTTTAAACCCCGCCACACTGCTACCCAACAGCGAGCCAGAGAAGCCCATACATGACTGCCGGCAGACAATAGATGTCCTCCATGCTGCATGACCAGATCTCACCGACGTCCCCCTGCAGAACCCAGAGGAGGTACTGTATGCAGATGGCAGCAGTTTCATGGTCGACGGAGCCAGGTACGCCGGGGCAGCTGTGGTCACTCTAGAGCGAGTTATCTGGGCCCAGGCTCTTCCACACGGAACCTCAGCCCAAAAGGCAGAACTTATAGCTTTAATAAAGGCCTTGGACTGGGCGGAGGGAAAAATCTACATCTAACATATAGCCGGTATGCTTTTGCTATGGCCCATGTGCATGGTGCCATTTATAAAAAAAGAGGATTGCTTACCTCAGAGGAAAAAAATCATCAAAAACAAAGAGGAAATCCTAGCTCTACTAGAAGCTATATGGAAGCCTAAGGCAGTGGCATTAATACATTGCAAAGGACACCAGAAGGGAGATTCACCAGAGGCGAGGGGAAATAGGGCGGCTGACCTACAGGCCAGACAGGCAGCCTTGGGGCCAGTAAAACCTCTGACTCTTCTTGTGACTCTGCCAGCCCCAACCCTGCCTACTACCCCAACGTATTTGCCTGAGGAAGAAAACTTTGCTAAAGAACAGGGGGGACGGCAAGATTCCACAGGATGGTGGACTCTACCGGACACAAAGATTGTGCTCCCCGAGGCTCTAGGACAGGCTCTAGTTAAGGACACACACCAGGCCACTCACTTAGGACAAACAAAACTCACCGAGCTGCTGAGGGCCAGATATTACATTCTACACTTATATAAGATTGTTAGAAAAAACTACTACTC
The DNA here is from genome assembly GCF_009761245.1 of Sapajus apella. Lineage (NCBI taxonomy): Eukaryota > Metazoa > Chordata > Mammalia > Primates > Cebidae > Sapajus > Sapajus apella. The sequence continues at coordinate 6,426 of NW_022439982.1, forward strand.
GTTGTGAAGTATGTGCCAGGGTAAATCCAGGAGGCAGTAGGCCTAGTCAGGCAGGGATAAGACTCAGGGGTACTAGCCCAGGGGAACACTGGGAGGTAGATTTTACTGAAATAAAGCCCCCAGTGTGCGGCTATAAGTACCTCCTTGTGTTTGTAGAAACTTTCTCTGGATGGGTCGAGGCTTTTCCTACTAGGTCAGAAACCGCACTGATAGTAGTGAAAAAATTGTTACAGGACCTGGTTCCTCAGTTCGGCTTGCCCCTGACACTGGGATCAGATAGTGGCCCTGCATTTACAGCTCAGGTTTCACAGGGCCTGGCAAAGGCCCTGGGCATATCCTGGAAACTGCACTGTGCCTATCGCCCCCAGAGTTCAGGGCAGGTTGAAAGGATGAACCGGACCATAAAGGAAACTTTGACAAAATTCATTCTGGAAACCGGTGAAAACTGGGTCAACCTGCTTCCTTTTGTTCTCCTCCATACCCCATGTACTCCCTATAAAAAAGCTTTACTCCTTTTGAAATTATGTTTGGAAGACCCCCTGCCTTACTCCCCAGACTTGCGAACGCCATACATGCTGGAGTTCATAACCATACACTCCTTAAGTCCTTGCAGGCACTCCAGTCTATTCAGTCCCAGGTGCACTCGCTCATCAGGGGAACTCAACCTACCCCAGTGAATTTCACTGACCAGCCGGTACACCCCTTCCAGCCAGGGGATGAAGTCCTGGTGAAAAGATTCACTGCCTCCGACCTAACTCCTCGCTGGAAAGGGCCCTACACGGTAATCCTGGTCACCCCCACGGCAATCAAGGTGAACGGACTGACTGCCTGGATTCACCACTCACATGTCAAGACTGCCGCCCCCCAGATGCAGGATGGGAAGCGGTTCCATCCTCAACGGACCCCCTAAAGCTAAGACTATTGCGCCGTTCTTGGTCATCATCCTAATCTCCCTGATTCCTGCAACCACCCTCCGAAAGGGACCCTCCTTGACACCCACCTACTATCGATGGCTCATCACCGAGGGCTCCACTGGAGCATATGTTAGTTCCTTAACCGGAAAGGGATCCACCCTAGTCAACCTAACCCTGGAGTACTCTCCGGAGACCCCCATTACCTTCTCCCTGGACTTCTGTGCCCTCCTGGGCCACCACTTAAATTTCAGGACAAGTGGAGATATAGCTGAGTGTGGCAGTTTAGGGGCAGAGCGACAACTCCAGACCATGGGGCTATATCTGTGCCCAGGATCCACCCCACCAAAAAGATGAAACTGTGGAGACTTAAATGAATTCTTTTGCCCCCATTGGGGTTGTGGGACTATCTCCACTATAACAGGATATACTGCAAACAGAAACTCTTTCATTTTTCTCACCCGAGACCCTCCCGTAAACCCCTGGCTAATATTCCTGCTCACTGGATTAGCAGGACCCTTGGTGCTAATGGTCCTAGGGTTAACATTTGGACCATGCCTTTTAAACATGCTCCTCAAATTTATCCAGGAAGAAATAGATTCGGTCAAATTAATGGTTCTGAAATCCAACTATGGGCCTTTGTGTCAAAAAGAGGGAACCTATTAAAGATTTAATACATGTTAAAAGAACAGGGAGGAATGTGATATTGTGCTGGCCTAGAGCCAGAACCAGAGCAAAACTATTTTATAAAATGCAAAACTGT
>NW_022439983.1:0-8096 GCF_009761245.1 Sapajus apella
AGAGAGAGAGAGAGAGAGCAAGAAATAAAAATAGCCAGGTGTACACACCTATAGTCCTAGCTACTCAGGAGGCTGAGTTGGGGCAATTGCTTGAGCCCAAGAGGTCCAGGTTGCAGAGCCATGATTATGCCACTGCACTCCAGCCTGGGTGACATAGGGAGAGAGAGACTTTGTATCAAATAAATAAATACAATGAAAATAATGATATTACCTCCCTTCATAGGGTTGTCATGAACACTAAATTAGTTGATATTTGTATAGTGCTTGCAATAGTTCTTGGCAGTTAGTAAGTGCTGCATGTTTGTTAAATAATTACATTAAATTAACTGACTTAAGCATAAAAGGGAATGTCCTGACTCTTCTAACTGAAAAGTTCATGGATATCTGTCTTCAGGCTGGGCTCAAAGTTTATCATTAGCTCTCTCTCTCCTTTGCTCCCTCCCCACCTCCCATCCCTCAACATCTCAGTTCTGCTCTGTGTTGATCTGTCCTCAGGTGACCTCCCACCTAGCATTGGCAAGGTGGCCACTGCAGCTCCAGAGTTACATCCTCATAGCTACCAGCCCAGAGGAAAGAGATATTTATTTGCCATTGTACAAAAGTTATATATGCAGCAGCAGAATCCAAGAGGTGAAGCCAAGTTCCCCAAACCACGTGGACTGAATGTGTGGGAGGTGTGGTTCCTTAAGGAAAATCCAGGTGTTCTTCAAAGAAGAAAAAAGATCAGATGCTGGATAGGCAAACAATCTAACAAAAATTTAAAGTCCGGGGTTGGGCACGGTGGCTCAGCACTTTGGGAGGCTGAGGCAAGAGTTTAAAACCAGCCTGGGCAACATAGCTAGACCTCATATCTATAAAAAGAAAAAAAAAAGAAAGAAAAAATGAAACTCCACTATGCTAAGTAACTTTGTTGGTGTTTTTTTTTTTACAAAGATGGGGTTTCACCATGTTGGCCAGGCTGGTCTCGAACTCCTGACTTCATGCGATTCGCTTGCCTCGTTCTCCTAAAGTGATTACATGAACTACTGTGCCCAGGCTATATTGTCTTTTTTTTTTTTTTTTTTTGAGACAGAGTCTCACTCTGTCGCCCAGACTGGAGTGCAATGGCGTGATCTTGGCTCACGACAACCTCCGCCTCCTGAGTTCAAGCAATTCTCCTGCCTCAGTCTTCTGAGTAGCTGGGACTACAGGTGTGTGCCACCATGCCTGGCTAATTTTTTGAATTTTTAGTAGAGATGGGGTTTCACCATATTAGCCAGGATGGTCTCCATCTCCTGACCTCGTGATCCACCTACCTCAGCCTCCCAAATAGCTGATCACAGGTCCACTGCGTCCAGCCTATACTTTCTATTAGCTTCTAACAACAATCCCTCTTCTGTCTGTAGTATTTTACAGTATACAAAGAGACTTCACCTACATTTTGAAAATTTGATTCTCATAATAACCTCCTGGCTTTTTGCAAAGATTACATTGTTGGAGAACTGGAAGCTCAAGGAACTATGCATCCATCCACTTCCTCAACAAATATGAAGTTTACACCACATTCTGTTGAAAGTGGCTCCTCCGAATGCTCCAGCTTCTTTCCATATTTCCACTCATCTATATCCTAGAGCAGGGTTTTTCAAGTTGCAGGTCATTATTCATTAGCAGGTCATGAAATCAATTTAGTGAGCTGTTACCAGCAATTTAATATTTTTAATGAAATAGAAAACACTTTGTGCATCCTAAATAGTGCACCAGAATATCGTTTTGTGAAACTCTGATTCAGTTACACATCTGCATATATATGTGAATACTACGTCACAATGTAAAATGGATTTCTCTTTATAAGATCTTGTTAAAGAGTTTGAAAGCTGTTAACTAAGGCCGGGCGCGGTGGCTCACGCCTGTAATCCCAGCACTTTGGGAGGCCGAGGCGGGTGGATCACGAGGTCAAGAGATCGAGACCATCCTGGTCAACATGGTGAAACCCCGTCTCTACTAAAAATACAAAAAATTAGCTGGGCATGGTGGCACGTGCCTGTAATCCCAGCTACTTGGGAGGCTGAGGCAGGAGAATTGCCTGAACCTAGGAGGCGGAGGTTGCGGTGAGCCGAGATCGCGCCATTGCACTCTAGCCTGAGTAACAAGAGTGAAACTCTGTCTCAAAAAAAAAAAAAGCTGTTAACTAGCCGAGCTTCTGAAACTTTGTAGTCCCAAGACTCCTTTACAATCTTAAAAATTATTGAGAGCCCTCCAAAAATGTTTGTTTTTGCAAGTTATGTCTATTGATATTTACCATACTGGAATTAAAACTGAGAAAATTTCACAGGAGTACTCAAGCACAGATACCATTAGCCATCAGATTGATATCATTGCATGTCTTGTAGCCTCTGGAACACTCCACTGTACCCTCATGAGAGAACCACTGTGGAAAAGGCAAATAACTTTTTAGTACTATTATGGATATTGTTTTGACCTTGAGACCCACTGAAAAGGTCTTGGAGGAATGGTCTACAGGATATCTTTGTCTAACTCACCCTTTCCAAAACAAACTCAACTTCTTCTTCTCCAAACCAATAGATTCTCAACAGGGTCCACATTTTGGTCATTAACACTTTGAAGTCAAAATAAAAATGTAGGCCAGGCTGGGCTTAGTGGCTCACGCCTGTATTCCTAGCACTTTGAGAGGCCAAGGTAGGTGGATTGCTTGAGCTCAGGAGTTCAAGACCAGGCTGAGCAACATGACGAAACTCCATCTCTACTAAAAATACAAAAAAAAAAAAAAAAAAATTAGCCAGGCATGGGTGGCAGTTGCCTGTTTTCTCAGCTACTTGGGAGGCTAAGACAGGAGAACTGCTTGAACCCAGGAGGCAGAGGTTACAGTCAGCCAAGGTTGTGCCATTGCACTCTAGTCTGGGCAACAGAGCAAAACTCTGTCTCAAAAAAAAAAAAAAAAAAAAAAAAAGTGGAGATGAATCTCAAAATTTAACATTTTATTTGGGAAGAAAGATTTATAATTTAGGGCATATATGCAGACAGGGTAATCTTCAGTATGTCTGAATAACAAAGAGAAGGTTGGAGATTTTATTTAAAAAGAGAAATGTATTGCTCTTTGAACAATTTTGGCCAAGTGCAGTGGCTCACACTAGTAATTCCAGCACTTTGGGAGGCTGAGGTGGAAGGATGGCTTGAGCCCAGGAGTTCAAGACAAGCCTGGGTAACACAGTGAGACCCCATCGCTACGAAAAAAATTTTAAAAATTAGCTGGCAGTGGTGTGCACCTCTGGTCCCAGCTACTCCAGAGGCTGAGGTGGGAGGATCACTTGAGCTGAAGAGGTCAAGGCTGCAGTGAGCTGTGATTGTGCCACTGCACACTAGCCTGGGCGACAGAGCAAGACCCTGTCTCCAAAAAAGAGAAAGTTGGCCAGGCATGGTGGCTCATGCCAGTAATCCTAACACTTGAGGAAGCCAAGGCATGTGGATCAACTGAGGTCAGGAGTTCGAGACCAGCCTAGCCAACATGGTGGTTGAATACGAAAATTAGCCAGGCATGATGGCAGGTGCCTATAGTCCCAGCTATTTGGGATGCTGAGGCATGAGAATTGCTTGAACCCAGGAAAAGGAGGTTGCAGTGAGCTGAGACTACACCACTGCACTTCAGCCTGGGTGACAGAGCAAGACCCTGTCTCAAAAAAAAAGAGAGAGAGAGAGAAAGTTTATTGGCACTAGTAAGGTTCTGGGAAGCTGGCAACCTTTGATTGGTGAATGATGGCAGTGGGTAAAACTAGTTTTAGAGCAATTTCAACAACTGTTAGATAAAACTGGTTTCAGATGACAATAGACAGTTTCAGCAGCCAGGCTTTCAGAGAATTACATTTTTGGAGCAAAATGCGTCCTGAGTGCTTTTCCCCTCAGCTCCTCAACTCTGGGTATGAGAAAATGTCCCAATTCATACAAACAACCTTCACAGATACTATTCTACTGCAGTGACCCACGGTTCAAAGTAAGGATTTTGTCTGCGCTCTGTCTGCTTCATCATCCACAGTCAGTCCCACCAAATCTCACCCACCTCTCTTTTGTCTTCCCTGAGATTATTATTTGGGAGGTAGCCTAGTGTAATGATTAAGACCATGGGTCAGAGTTACAGACTTTGCTGTAAAGCTTTGGACAAATTACAAATCACGTGTAAGTTCAAAAGTAGGTGTAGGCTGCAAAATGCATTTTAATCAGAGTGCCGTTATTTTGTTCAAATGCTTTTAATTATTGAAATACACATTTTTTAATTTTGTATTTTTATTTATTTATTTTTGAGACAAAGTCTTGCTCTGTCACCCAAGCTGGAGTGCAGTGGCACAATCTTGGCTCACTGCAACTTCTGCCTCCTGGGTTCAAGCAATTCTCTTGCCTCAGCCTCCCGAGTAGCTGGGATTACAGGTGCATGCCACTACACCCAGCTAACTTTTGCATTTTTAGTAGAAACGGGCTTTCGCCATGTTGGCCAGGCAGGTCCCAAACTCCTGGCCTCATGTGATCTGCCCTCCTTAGCCTCCCAAAGTGCTGGGATTACAGGCATGAGCCACCGCGCCTGGCCTGGAATGCACAATTTTTTAAATATGCAAATAAAAAGTTTAAAAACTTAGAAAAAAAGTACTAGGGAGGCCGAGGTGGGCGAATCATGAGGTCAGGAGTTGGAGACCAGCCTGGCCACCATGATGAAACACTGTCTCTACTAAAAATACAAAAAATTAGCTGGGCGTAGTGGCGGGCACCTGTAATCCCAGCTGTTCAGGAGTTTGAGGCAGGATAATTGCTTTAAGAGAGCTGGCGATGGAGGAGACAGGTTGCAGTGAGCTGAGATCGTGCCACTGCACTCCAGCCTGGGCAACAGAGCGAGACTCCATCTCAAAAAAAAAGAAAAGCAAAGAAAGTACTAAAACGTATAGGAATGAAAAGTACACCTCGTTTTCTCCCCTTTCCCATAGCCACCCTGTTCCTCACCTAGAAAGGTAGCCACTTCCTGAATGTCAGTTATCAGAGTTTCTTTTTTCCATTGATGCTGTACAAATTAAAGTTCTCAGAGCCTCTAACTTCATGTCATGCTTTAAGTTTCCTGACTATCAAACTTAAACCCCTCCCTGACTCTCTCTCCCTAGGACAGAGTCCGTTGCTCCTTCCCATGGACAAACTTAAACCTCTACAAAACTTACTGAATTTATTGCTTTGATCATAGATGTATTTATCTTTCTGACTATTTTATGAGTATCTAGGAAACCAGTGCCTTTTGCCTTTATAAGCCTGATAACTACCCAGTTCAGTGCTTGATGTAGTGTGGGTATTTAGTGAATCTCTGATGACTGAATGCATTTCCCCGATCAGGCATTTTCAAAGACTCCCCAGTGCCTGTGGAGATATAATCTCAACTCTTCATATGGGCTTTCCAATTCTTTTCATTAGGCCTCACTTCCCCTATCCAAACTGAACTCCTGGGAAATTTAGCTGTAGCCAAGATAATCTCCTTATTATTACCTGACTGCCAAGCCATTTTACCATCAGACATTTGCTTATGCTGCTGACCATCAGTTGAAATTCTAGAATAAAATATTACATGATATCACGTGCTATTTCCTAAGAAAAAGAGATTTATCCAGTCTTCTTCTTCTTCTTCTTCTTTTTTTTTTTTTTTTTACTTCTGTAATAAAATTCCTCTTGTTTTTTTTTCCTTTTTTTTCTTTCTTTTTTTTTTTTGAGACGGTCTCTTTCTGTTGTCTAGGCTGGAATGCAGTGGCACTGTCATGACTGACTACAGCCTCAACTGCCTGGGTTCAATCGCTCTGCCTGCCTCAGCCCCCTGAGTAACTTTTAAAATTATTATTATTATTATTATTGTTTTTAGAGATGGGGTTTCTCCATGTTGGTCAGGTTGGTCTCAAACTCCGAACCTCAGGTGATCCACCTGCCTCAGCCTCCCAAAGTGTTGGGATTACAGGCGTGAGCCACCATGCCCAGCTCCCGAATAGCTTTTACTACAGGCGTGCACCACCATGCCTGGCTAACTTTTGTATTTTTAATAGAGATGGGGTTTCACTATGTTGGTCAGGCTGGTCTCGAACCCATGACCTCATAATCCGCCTGCCTCAGCCTCCCAAAGTGCTGGGATTACAGGCGTGAGCCACTGTGCTTGGCCAACTTTTGTAGTTTTTGTAGAGACAGAATGCCATGTTGGCCAGACTGATCTCAAACTCCTGAGCTCAAGCAATCCACCTGCCTTGGCCTCCCAAAGTGCTGGGATTACTGGCATGAGCCAGCACACCCAGTTCCAATCCATATTTATTTATCCAATATATAAATGCTTAATATGTCTCACAGGAAGGTGTCTGGTTTGGGAAGTTGAAATAAATCCCATTGTAGCATTGTTTAAAATTGCAAAGAATACTGAAAGTACCCTAAATGTTTATCAATACAGAAATGGTTAAACAACATTTAGGTTATCTTTACTCAGTTGTATACTATGTAGCTGTTAAATGAGCTAGATCTAGGAAGGTCAATCTGGATAAATGGAATCACATAGCATGCCTGACTTCTTCCTACAGTGTTATGTTTGTGAGATCCTTCTAGATAGTTGCATTGGTGGTAGTTTTCTCCTTGTTGCCATATAGTAACCCCCATATGAATAACATTGCAATTTATGTACACATTTATTTATCCACTCTAATATTGATGATCATTTGGGTTGTTTTCTACTTTTGGTTGCTATGGTTGTGTTGGCTCTTATAAATATTCTTGTGCATACCTTGGTATACATATAAACATATACTCACAATCCACTTAGAGTGGAGGGTATGCATTTGTGTGTTCAGCTTTATTTGATACTGTCAGATAGTTTTACAAAGTGGTTGTACTCTTCTACACTCCTACAGACAGTGAATAAGAGTACCAGTTGCTTCACATCCTCAGAAAAACTTGGTAGTGTCAATATTTCAAATTTTAGCCACTTGGGTAGGTGAGTAGTGAGATCTCATTGTACTTTTAATTTGTATTTCCTCATGACTTGAGATTGATAAACTTCTCATATGTTTAATAACCATATGAATATTCTGTCAGTAATATTCCTGTTCAAGCATCTTGCCCATTTTTATCAAGTCATCTTTTTTCTTACTGATTTATAGTGAAGTGATTCTTTATACAGTATATAGTGAATATGTGTGTATTTATATGCATCACAAATTTGTATGTGTTGTAAATATCTTCTTGCCTTTGTGATTTGCCTCTTTATTTTGGCAATACGTAAGGTTGCCCATCCTTCCTCATCTTTGTCAGCATTAAAATGCAATGTAGGCCGGGTGTGGTGGCTCATGCCTATAATCCCAGCACTTTGGGAGGCTGAGGTGGGCGGATCACCTGAAATCAGAAGTTTGAAACCAGTCTGGCCAACATGGTGAAAACTCATCTCTACTTTAAAAAAAAAAAAAAAAAGCACAAAAATTAGCTAGGTGTGGTGGTGGGCACCTGTAATCCCAGCTACTCAGGAGGCTGAAGCAGGAGAATCTCTTGAACCAGGAGGCAGAGGTTGCATTGAGCTGAGATCACACACTGCTGCACTCCAGCCTAGGCAATAGATGGAGACTCTATCTCAAAAAAAAAAAAAAAAAAAAAAAAAGGAAGAAGATGAAAGAAATGCAATCTAAAAAAAATATTTTGCTAAAAAGCAAAAACCACTATATATTTCTTAATTAAGAGAATTTTATATACATATGTTTTGTTTTTGAGATAAGTTCTGGCTCTACAGCCCAGGCTGGAGTGAGTGGCACAATCTTGGCTCACTGCCATCCCGCGCTCAAGCCATCCTCCCACCTCAGTCTCCTCAGTATCTAGGAATGCAGGCACACGCCATCACAGCTGGCTAATTTTTGTATTTTCTATAGAGACGGGATTTTGCCATGTTGTCTAGACTGTTCTGGAACTTGTGAGCTCAATCAATCCAGGCGCCTCCACCTCCCAAAGTGCTGGGATTATGGGTGTGAGCCACCCCAAGAATTTATATTTAAAGTAGTTTTATTTATTTATGTGTGTATATGTGTTTCCTTTTTTCTTTTCTTTCTTTCTTGTTCTTTCTC
>NW_022439984.1:0-8095 GCF_009761245.1 Sapajus apella
TTTAATATGATGGAGTCTCATTCTTGTCCCACAGGCTGGCATGCTGGGGCACCGTCTTGGCTCAGTGCCACCTCCACCTCCCAGGTTCAAGCAATTCTGCTGCCTCAGCCTCCCAAGTAGCTGGAGCTACAGGCATGTGCCACCATACCTGTGTACTTTTTTTTAAGTAGAGACGGGGTTTCACCATACTGTTCAGGCTAGTCTTCAACTCCCGACCTCATGATCCACCTGCCTCGGCCTCCAGAAATACTGGGATCACAGGTGTGGGCCACTGCGCCCAGCCAAAACTTCCACTCCTTTGTCTCAGCTATGCATGAATTTGTTAATCCTCACTGCCCAGTCCTCATCACAGCCACCACCGGGTCCCCAGCACTGGCAAGACAGCATGTGCAAGGCCATTTGTCCAAGTAGCAGACAAATGAGACCCCCAAAGGTGGCAGCAGCGAAGTCCAAACAGGCGGACTGTGACCTGCATCAGGACCTTGTCAGAGGCCTGCCCACAAACCCCAGGAGACCTTCAGCACCCTGAAAGGGCCAGGAGGTCTCTAAAGAGCTGCTGAGCCAGCCTCTCTCCTGTGGGTTAAGACTCAGGGCTCCCCCAACAGCCTTAGGGAACGCCAAGCATCTCGCTGCCCTGCTCGAGGGCACCCAGGTGAGCACCCAGGTGCGCAGCTCTCACCTGCACACTCCCCAGCTGCAAGAGGTGAGTCTGTCCTACCTCCCTGGGCCCACACACCTAGGCTAAGAGTAAGCGAATCTCCCTTTTCAAAGCTTAATTCAGGAACGGAAGCCAGAGCTGATCAGCACGAGGCCACCCCCGACCGTAGGAATTTAGCCAATGATGATAATGAAACCATCTGTGCATCACTTACTTCGTGCAGGGCTGTGCAGTCCAGAGCAGGGAGATGGGTGGACATGGCATGTGCAAAGGCCCTGAGGTGGTGGGGGGGGCTCTGCGGAGGGGCAGCCGGGAGGCCTGTGTGCCAGGGCAGAGGGAATTGGGTGCGGATGAAGGACATGAGCTCTGGAGGGCAGCAGGTCCAAACCACAGACTCTTTCAGGCTTGTGCAGGGGTTCCTTTGGGTCCCTGTGGCTCCGGGAAGTTTCCCAGGTGCTTCTGAGGCAGAAGATCCTATTTCTCAATAGAAAACCACTGGGGGAGTCTCTCCAGGAACCTGGAGGGCTTCGGCCAATTTGCTGCCCCTCTGCAGACCCAGCAGCCCACAGAGAAGGCAGGGAATAGCCAACCCCTGAACAAGCCATACCTGATCTCCATCCTATCCCCAGACCTTTTCAGCTACATGGGCCAATGCATCCCTATTGACTTTGGGCCAGTTCAGGGTTCTGTTTTCTGTTAATTACAGCCAAAACTGTCCTGATGCTCGAAGCGCCCTGCCTACCCCAGACTGGAGGAGGGGCTTCCTGTGGGCTCTGGCAGCCCTTAGGTCCATCATAGCCCTCCTCAGTCTGCACCACGTATCTGTATGCTCTTCCTGACCCATCAGTGCATGTGCCCCGACAGCAGGGTCATGGGACTCATGTCTGAGTCCTGCACTCAGCCAGCCTGGGGTCAGAGACATGAGCAAGCACTTGGGAGGTCTGCTGAATGAGAGAACAAGCAGAAGGCAGAAGGCAGAGCCCGGGATCCAAGGCCCAGCTTGGCCTGGTTCCACCCGCACTCCAGGGTCTCTCCCAGCATCCACCTCGTTCACTCCCTTCTCTGCAATGCATTCCAGGCTGTCCCTGAAGTGGACGCAGCTGGGCCTCTGCCATGAGCCCTACGACCCACATTTGGGCATGTTGGGGTGACCCTGGGCTCTCTCTTCTCCCTAAAAAATGGTAAATCCGTCCGGGTGCGATGGCTTATGCCTGTAATCCCAGGACTTTGGGAGGCTGAGGCGGGTGGATCACCTGAGGTCAGGAGTTCGAGGCCAGCCTGACCAACATGGAGAAACCCCATCTCTACTAAAAATACAAAATTAGCCAGGCGTGGTGACGCCTATGATCCCACCTACTCGGGAGGCTGAGGCAGGATAATTGCTTGAACCCGGGAGGCGGAGGTTGTGGCGAGCTGAGATCACACCACTGCACTCCAGCCTGGGCAACAAGAGCAAAACTACGTCTCCAAAAAAAAAAAAAAAAAAAAAAAAAAAAAAGCGGGGTGGGGGAGGTTGTAAATCCGTGTCCTCCACTCCCAAACCTGGATCTCAGGCCTGACCTCCCTCCCAGCTCTGACCTGAATATCCCAACTGCCCACTCAACGCTCCATGATAACCCTCTGTGTGTCAAGGCCTTCCTGTCATTCCTGGAATAAAATTCAACCCCCTGCACAAGCCTGAAAGAGTCTGTGGTTTGGACCAGCTGCCCTCCACAGCGCGTGTCCTTCACCCCCACCCCCCTCCCTCGGCCCTGGGACACAGGCCTCCCCGCTGCCCCTCAAACACAGCCCCCACTGCCACTGCAGGGCCTCTGCACACGCCATGTTCCCCCACCCCCACCCCGAACGCACAGTCCTACACGAAGTAAGTGATCCACAGACGGTTTTAGCCAATTATCATCATCATCATCATCGGCTAAAGTTCACTTCAATGACTGTCTCAATTAAAATCTACCTCCTGGGGCCGGGCACAGTGGCTCAAGCCTGTAATCCCAGCACTTTGGGAGGCCGAGGCGGGTGGATCACGAGGTCAAGAGATCGAGACCATCCTGGTCAACATGGTGAAACCCCGTCTCTACTAAAAATACAAAACATTAGCTGGGCATGGTGGCGCGTGCCTGTAGTCCCAGCTACTCAGGAGGCTGAGGCAGGAGAATTGCCTGAACCCAGGAGGCGGAGGTTGCGGTGAGCCGAGATCGCGCCATTGCACTCCAGCCTGGGTAACAAGAGTGAAACTCCGTCCCAAAAAAAAAAAAAAAACCTACCTTCTGGGAAATTAAAGTGGGATTCACAGAGCCCCCATAGACCCAGCCTTGGCCTTCAGATGCCTCTTGACAGAAAGATCTCGTTATGCTTTAGCCAGGCCAAAGAGACCTGCCCTCCCTGCAGCCAGAAAGGAAACTGCCACAGGTTCCCGGAGAAGTTCAGGGGGCCCTGTACCTCCCACCTGTTCCAACTCCCTCTGTACCTGAGGTGGAGGCCACTGGCGCCCATGAAAAAGCAGCACAGGCTGGGGGCAGTGGCTCACGTCTGTAATCCCTGCACTTTGGGAGGCCAAGGTGGGCAGATCAGTTGAGGTCAGTAGTTCAAATCCAGCTTGGCCAACATGGTGAACCCCCGTCTGTACTAAAAATACAAAAAATTAAAAATGAGCCAGGCGTAGGGGCAGGCACCTATAATCCCAGCTACTCAGGAGGCTGAGGCAGGAGGATGGCTTGAACCCGGGAGGCAAAGGCTGCAGTGAGCCGAGACTGCGCCACTGCACTCCAGCCTGGGCAACAGAGGGAGACTCCATTTGAAAAAAAAAAAAGGCCGGGCGCGGTGGCTCACGCCTGTAATCCCAGCACTTTGGGAGGCCGAGGCGGGTGGATCACGAGGTCAAGAGATCGAGACCATCCTGGTCAACATGGTGAAACCCCGTCTCTACTAAAAATACAAAAAATTAGCTGGGCATGGTGGTGTGTGCCTGTAATCCCAGCTACTCAGGAGGCTGAGGCAGGAGAATTGCCTGAACCCAGGAGGCGGAGGTTGCGGTGAGCCGAGATCGTGCCATTGCACTCCAGCCTGGGTAACGAGAGCGAGACTCCTTCTAAAAAAAAAAAAAAAACAAAAAAACAAAACAAAAAAAAACAACAACAAAAAAAACTAACCAGGCAGGGTGGTGTGCACCTGTAGTTTGAGCCACTAAGGATGCTGAGGTCGGAGGATCCCTTAAGCCCAGGAATTTGAGGCTGCAGTGAGTTATAATCACGCTCCAGCCTGAGCAGCAGAGGAAGACCCTGTCTCAAAAACAGGAATAAAAACATTGTTGCTAAGTGTTTTAAACATGATAATATTGCAATAATGCGAAAAAAGTTGGGGGGTACTAAAGCTTGATTTAACACGTCACAATGCACACGTATCAGAACGTCACGCTGAACACTGTAAATATGTACTATTTTTGTTAATTATGCCTAAATAAAGCTGGAAGAGTTTTTTGAGACAGAGGTTTGCTCTTGCTGCCCAGGCTGGAGTGCAATGGCATGATCTCAGCTCACCACAACCTCCACCTCCCGGGTTCAAGCGATTCTCCTGCTTCAACCTCCCGACAGATGGGACTACAGGCATGCACCACCACGCCTGGCTAATTTGTATTTTTAGTAGAGACGGGTTTCTCTATGTTGGTCAGGCTGGTCTCAAACTCCCGACCTTAGATGATTCACCCGCCTCGGCCTCCCAAAGTGCTGGGATTACAGGCATGAGCCACTGCGCCCAGCCAAAATAATTATTTTTTTTAAAAAAGGGATTCACCTTGCAGTATTTAGGGAGCACGAGTCTAGGAGCGGCTCTAAAATGCTACGGGGAATAGGGAGGGGAGAGAAGGTGAGTGGGTGGAGGGGAGCTGGGGGGAGGCTGCGGTGGGGGGGGTGGAGGGGATGACCAGGCCAGCTTGGCTGCTGGGTGGCCATGACGACGGAAGATGGTGGCTCACTGAACATCCTTTGAGTGTCTACAGTTCTCCACAGATAAAAAGAACTTAAATGAAAAAATAAACCCTCTTATATAAAATGCAAGGAATTACAACAGCGTGGGACCTGCTCTGGAGAGTCAGGTGGGAGCCCCAGCTACAGGGGCCTCAGAGGCACCTCCAGGAAGCCCCACCCGAGTGCCACAGGGGCCAACCTTTCCTGTAGACAGCAGGTCCGTGGCCCAGACAAACCCTGCCCCTTCCGAGTTTCCTTTGCTTGTTTTCATTTTATGGCCAGGTGGCGGAAGGGAGGGGGCAACACCCAGGAGTCTCTGGAATCCAGACCTGCTCAACCAGCTCCTTCTGGACAGTCACCCCTCCACTCTCCCCCCACACCAGAAAGCCACTGCTCCGTCCAGGCCACCGAAGAAAGAGCTGCTTGGCCTTGGCCTTCGGCGGGGAAGGCACAGGCTCTAAACAAAGTGCATTCTTCTCTCACCTCCCCATGCAACATCCTCCCCCGAGGTCAGGAGACAGAACCGATACCAATAAATGGGAGCCCTGCACTTCGCACGCACCAACTCATTGAATTCCCCCAATGGCCCCATGAGTAAATAATGACATTGCCCCCTTTCCACAGACAGGAAACCCCAGCAAAGTGGCCAGCACTGACTCCAGGTCAAGGGAGAGGAAGTCGGGTCCCATCCCGGTTTCTGGATTTTTGTTTTTTTTTTTTTTTTGAGACAGAGTTTTGCTCTTGTTGCCCAGGCTGGAGTGCAATGGCGCGATCTTGGCTCACTGCAACCTCCGCCTCCTGGGTTCAAGTGATTCTTCTGCTTCAGCCTCCTGAGAGTAGCTGGGATTACAGGCACACGCCACCACGCCTGGCTAATTTTGTATTGTTAGTAGACATGGGGTTTCTCCATGTTGGTCAGGCTGGTCTTGAACTCCCGACCTCAGGTGATCTGCCCGCCTCGGCCTCCCAAAGTGCTGGGATCACAGGAGTGAGACGCCAGCGCCCGGCACCATCCTGGTTGTTAACCACTGCAGCGCCTGCCTCTCCCAAGCCCTGAGGTTGTCCCCACCCTCTACTTCCCCAGCCTCCAGACAACATGCTGGTTTAGGACACCCATTTGAGAGGTGAGAAAATGGAGGCCTGAAGACCTGACGTGGAGAGAGAGTCGCTCAGCCAGGTCCTCTCTGCCTTCCAGGGACACAGAAATCTGGACACAACAGGCCGTCAGAAGCTCCAGGGAGAGTACCTGTGAAGGCAGCTGGGGCAGGACCCTGGAGCAACGCACTCCCCTGCAGCTAAGCCCCACACATGCTCCTGCAAGGGTATCCTCACCCACAAAGCAGGGCCCAGAGGGGCTCCCTCAAATGCACCTCAGGGAGCCCTGGGAAGCATCTGGATACACGCGGTGCATCTTCCTTGAGCATCAGTTTTAATCAAAGGACCAAGGGGAAAAAGTTAAATAATCTGGAAAGAAATGGAAAATATCTATTTCCTTTTTCTTTTTTTATGGGACAGAGTCTTGCACTGTCGCCCAGGCTGCAGGGCAATGGCACAATCTCAGCTCACTGCAACCTCCGCCTCAGCGGTTCAAGTAACTCTTATGCCTCAGCCTCCCAAGTAGCTGGGATTACAGGTGCT
Source organism: Sapajus apella (assembly GCF_009761245.1). Taxonomy (NCBI): domain Eukaryota; kingdom Metazoa; phylum Chordata; class Mammalia; order Primates; family Cebidae; genus Sapajus; species Sapajus apella. The sequence continues at coordinate 6,259 of NW_022439984.1, forward strand.
CGCCACCACGCCCGGCTAATTTTTTGTATCTTTAGTAGAGATGGGGTTTCACCACATTCACCAGGCTGGTCTGGAACTCCTGACCTTGTGATCTGCCTGCCTCTGCCTTCCAAAGTGCTGGAATTACAGGCGAAAGCCACCGCGCAGGCCGGAAAACATCTTATTTTCTATCCCCATGTTAATTTCACGTAGATTTGAAGGATAGTCACTAGCAGGCTCCAAATGGCTCCAACTTACACCAGCCGCCAGCGCCCACGTGGGAGGCACACCTCAGTGCCCTGGGAGGTGGCCCAGGACAGTGTGTGTGGGAGGAGGGTGGTGACGTGGGGGACACTGCAGCTACAGCATAGCTGGCTTTGAAGCCTGGCTCCCCAGTCGCTAGCCATGAGACCTTAACCCTCTTTGTCTGCTTCCTCATCTGTGAAAGGGGCAGTAACATGAGTCCCTGCCTCATGACGTGAGCAAGGAGTCAGGCAGCTAAACGTGCAGGGAGGGCTTCATGGCCATGCGGTGACCACCCATGGGGAAGAACCGCCAATGGCTCCTTGGCAAATGAGGAGGCTGAGTGCCCCAGAGGGAGAGTGACCTGCCCCAAAACCAGATCTCCTGACTCCTTCACCCTCTCTTGCTCACTCTCATGTGGCCTGTGCCTCAGTTTCCCTATCAGTGAAATGAAGGTAAAATCAGGGAATGGGATGGGTTTTTTTCTTTTTACTTTTTAAAGAGATGGGGTTTCGGCCGGGCGCGGTGGCTCAAGCCTGTAATCCCAGCACTTTGGGAGGCCGAGGCGGGTGGATCACGAGGTCAAGAGATCGAGACCATCCTGGTCAACATGGTGAAACCCCGTCTCTACTAAAAATACAAAAAATTAGCTGGGCATGGTGGTGCGTGCCTGTAATCCCAGCTAACCAGGAGGCTGAGGCAGGAGAATTGCCTGAACCCAGGAGGCGGAGGTTGCGGTGAGCCGAGATCACACTCCAACCTGGGTAACATGAGTGAAACTCCGTCTCAAAAAAAAAAAAAAAAAGAGATGGGGTTTCTTCATGTTGGCCAGGCTGGTCTCAAACTCCTGACCTCAGGTGACCCACCCACCTCAGCCTCCCAAAGTGCTGGGATTACAGACATGAGCCACCACGCCCGGCCGGGGATGGGTTTTTTTTAATGAGGTGAAAGATCCTGCCAGGCACCTCCACGACCTGAGTTCCTCGCTCTCATCTCTTTAACCAAAGCCGCCTTTATTCCCATCATCTATGGTGTGCCCATGGGCGGCTCAGCCTGGAACTGGCTTATTAGGCAGATGGCAGGATGTGCCAGGCATGTTTAAGTCATGTAAGTGTCAACGACTCAGCTGGGCTCAGTGGCTCATGCCTGTAATCCCAGCACTTTGGGAAGCCGAGGTCGGTGGATCACCTGAGGTCAGGAGTTCGAGACCAGCCTGGCCAACATGGCGAAACCCTGTCTCTACTAATACAAAAATTAGCTGAATGTGGTGGCAGGTGCCTGTAATCCCAGCTACCAGGGAGGCAGAGGCACGAGAATTGCTTGAACCTGGGAGGCAGAGGTTGTGCCATTGCACTCCAGCCTGGGTAACAAGAGCAAAACTCCGTCTCAAAAAAAATAAAAAAAACGGCCGGGCGCGGTGGCTCAAGCCTGTAATCCCAGCACTTTGGGAGGCCGAGGCGGGTGGATCACGAGGTCAAGAGATCGAGACCATCCTGGTCAACATGGTGAAACCCCGTCTCTACTAAAAATACAAAACATTAGCTGGGCATGGTGGCACGTGCCTGTAGTCCCAGCTACTCAGGAGGCTGAGGCAGGAGAATTGCCTGAACCCAGG
>NW_022439985.1:0-8095 GCF_009761245.1 Sapajus apella
TGTTTATTTTTTTGAGATGGAGTCTCACTCTGTGGCCCAAGCTGGAGTACAGTGGCAAGATCTCAGCTCACTGCAACGCCCACTTCTTGGGCTCCAGGTATTGTCCTGCCTCAGCCTCCCTGGTAGCTGGGACTACAGGAGTGCACCAGCAGGCCTGGCTAAATTTTTTTGCTTTTTTTTAAGTAGAGATGGAGTTTCACCATGTTGGCCATGTTGGTCTCGATCTCTTGACCTTAGGTGATCCGCCTGCCTTGGCCTACCAAAGTGCTGGTATTAAAGGTGTGAGCCATCATGCCCAGCCATATATAACTTTCATCAAATAAAATTACACCGGTGGAAAAATTTGTTGTGTGTGTGTGTGTGTGTGTGTGTGTGTTTTGAGACAGGGTCTCACTCTGTCACCCAGGCTGGGGTGCAGTATTGCAATTGCTCAAGTGACTCTGCCCCATTAGCCCCCCTACTAGCTGGAATCACAGGTGCACACCACCAGACCTTTCTTGTGTCTGTTTTAGATGGGGTTTCACCATGTTGTCCAGGCTGGTCTCGAACTCCTAACTTCAAGTGATCTGTCCACCTAGGCCTCCCACAGTGCTGGGATTACAAGTATGAGCTGCCACACCTGGCCTGAAATTATTTTTAAAAAATGCACTGGGCAAGTGGCTCACACCTGTAATCCCACCACCTCGTGAGGCTGAGGTGGGAGGATCACTTGAGGTCAGGAGTTCAATACCGGCCTGGCCAACATGGTGAAACCCCATCTCTACTAAAAATACAAAAAAAAAAAAATTAGTTGGGTGCGGTGGTTCCTGCCTACAGTGCCACCTACTTGGGAGGCTGAGGCAGGAGAATTGCTTGAACCCAAGATGTGGAGGTTGCAGTGAGCCGAGATTGAGCAGCCATGCGCCAGCCTGGGTGACAGAGCAAGACTCCCTTTCAAAAAATAAATGAATAATAACTAAATAAATTAAAAGTAGTGCGACCAATGATAATAATGATCATTTCTTCCATTCTATTAACATTCCAAGTACTGTGCTAAGTTCTTTTACGTAAAGTTTCACATTTTTATCTTCCCCACGACCCTATAAGCTGGGTATTACTACGTCCATTTATAGATGAGGAAGATTAGAGGCCTGGAGACTTAAGTAAACCACCCGAGGTCACACAGTAAGGAAGGGGCAGATCTCAGAGTTGCCTGGCTGCAAAGCTGGCGTCCCTTCCCCGCTGTGCCTTAACTGCCATCTTAGAGCTGGGTTTGAGGATGCCTCCCTGGTCCGGAGTCATTATGACATTTTCTTCTACAAAGCATATTCCTGGTAAACGGAACTGTTTATTTTCCACCTATTTATTTATTTTTTCTTTGAGATGGAGTCTTGCCCTGTCACCCAAGCTGGAGTGCAATGGTGTGATCTCCACTCACTGCAACCTTTGCCTCCTGGGTTCCAGCGATTCTGCTGTTTCATCCTCCTGAGTAACTGGAATTACAGGCACATGCCTCCACACCCAGCTCATTTTTTGTATGTTTAGTAGAGACAGGGTTTCATCATGTTGGCCAGGCTGGTCTCGAACTCCCTACCTTGTGATCCATCCACCTCAGTCTCCCAAAGTGCTGGGATTACAAGGGTGAGCCACCATGCTCGGCTACACTGATACGCTTATCCTTTGTCCATCTGTTTCTGATGGCAACAGAAACCTTTACCTTCCAAAAACAATCACTGGGAGTCCACCTTGTGCAGAGGTAGGACAAGCTTCCGTGCAGGTAGGGGCACTGCTGCACCCCCAATACACATGCATCCTCCTCCCTATCTGCCTTCAGGTTGCAGCCAGAGGAGTTTAGAGCCTCTACAGAGAGCACAACTTCTCCAACTGGAACAGACTCCCCTTAAAGGAATGTATTTAGGAAGATCATTTCAAGGATACCATGTACATGCATTTCTCCAAAATATGCTCAGATGGACTTACATCATCAGAAAGCCGTGTGTATGGGTTTCACATTTTCTTGGTCCACACAAACCCCTTAAGAGTTACCTGTGGGCAGTGAGCCTATATGTAGACATCCCCTCTCCTCCTTGATGTCCCCGACATCGCAGTCCCTCTGAGGGGCTCCGACACCCTGGGGAGCAGTCCCTCTGACCTGCTCCCCACCCTCTGGAAACTGGGAGGTTGGAAGAGGGGGCGCATGCCGCAGAGCTAGCACACAGCAGTGTACTCAGGCACATCTAAGCCTTCATTTCTGCTGTGTGGAAATGCTTCCTTCGCAACTAGAGTCTCAAAACCTCCCCTCACTCCGCAGGAAGGTGCTGCTCAAAACTCTGGGCACACATTAGGGCTGGGGAGGGGGTGGCCAAGAGGGGACTACAGCCTGCCCATCCAGCAGGCAATGGGGCACCTGCCTGTCTCTCAGCCTGGTCTAGACCCACCTTCTGGCCTCCGGTTGCAATGCCTTTCTCTTTCCCTTTACAATTCCCTTGGGTCCTGCCCAAGAAGATAAAGTCAGAGCAAGCTGCATTTATGAGAGGTTCCTATGCCAGGGGGAGGGACCTGGAGAAAACCAGAATGAGGGCCATAGCCAGAGAAAGATAAATCACCAGGGCCTCCCATACCAGTGCCTGAGAATCCACTTTATTCCTCAAGGATTGACCCCCAGGCACATGCTTTATTTCAATCTATTATCTTTTTCTTTTTATATTCCTTTATGAAGGCACTGGGAAATGTGTTTATAAGAGTGAGGGGTGTTGACATCTTCCTGGCAAACGTATTAATAATGTATTCCCAGGTTAAATTTTGGATCTTTTTATCACTAGCTACCTAGTGGACCCACGTGAATCAAGTGAGGATTAGAAAATGGGATCCCATAGTGTGATGTGCAGAAAATACCCCACAGATGAGTTGCATGGGAACAGTTGCTTTCTTTAGATGAGAAAATGTAGAAAGTGAGCACAACACAGTGACCAGAGCATGGTGCCTGTGCCTGGCCTGAAAACTAAGCCACATGTTCCTGGGACTGTCACTCAGCTCCTCTGTCCTCAGCTTCCTGTTCTGGGATGTGACCATGTTACTAGGGCCTGCTTATTACTATGATGTTATGAGGCTAAATATAAATACAGACACAATCTTAAGAAAGACGATGGGTACTTTGTAAGTGCTGTACTCCCTAGGTGTTCAACTGTTACACATCTGGAAGAATAAGGAAGACAGGCAGCTCTGGCGACCTCCAGAGAGGGGACATGGAAGGTGACAGGTCAAGGCAGGACAAAGCTCTACTTTCCACATTGGCATGGGTATGATGCTTTACAGCTCAGGGGGAAAAATTCTGTTATCTCTTGTGACATGGGATGGGAAGAGCGGGAGCTGACTTCTATTTTATAGTTTGGGGAACTGAAATTTAGAGGGATTCAGTGATTTGCTCAGAGTAAAAATACTGATGAGTAATCAAGCTCAGGCAGGGAATTTAGTTGGTTCCCTGGGGATGAAGATCCCTGAATGCCTGAGACCAGGAGTCCATGCCCCAGACTCCAAAGTGAGGACCCTCATCCTTTCCAAATCCTCTTACACCCCAGCGCTGCTGCAGGGAGACACTGATGCCCTGGAGGAGGTGCCTGGCCCAAGAAAAGGGCCCAAACCCTGACTTAACTTCCAGCCTGACATTTCACCCAAAATGCAAGACTTTCCCCCAAAGGAAGCCCTGCTGAAGGCTTGGAGTCCAAATTTATGTCTGTCTTGCCCTCACTTGACCCTGTAGCTGCCTTGTGGGAAGGCAGCTGTGGTCGGGTGACCTCTCTGAATGACCAGTAGCCTCCTTGACTGTCAACCGACTTGCAATGCAGGACGTTCCCAGCCAAATGCCCCCATGACAGTTGGACCTAGAATCAGATTCATCTTCAACTGACCAAACCAGGCTGCTGGGCAGTTAAGATTCATTAAATGAAGAAGTGGCCTGTGGGACTGGTGCTTGGACAGCTCAGGGAGTGAAGCCGAAGAGCTGCCAGGGTCTCAGTGCCTATTGACCAGAACAGCTGCCCGAGCAGCCTGGACTCAGGCCTGGCTGAGAAGGGTCAGAGGCTGACCCAGCTCTGAGTGGGCAGCTCCCTGCTCCTACTCTTCCCCACCAAGACTCAGGCCCTGCTGCATAAACCACAACGACTCCAAATCTCCTGATGGCTTCAAGTCCACAGCACATTCAGTGGAGAAGCTGGCAGGGGGCGATGACTGAGGCTCCACCTGCTGTTGGCCAGAGGCTGATTTAGATGCTCCTGGGGATGGGCAGGAGGTTTCCTTGTCCCCGGATCACTTTTCTGGCATATCCTGTATTTGAATCTTTCATGATCTCTTGTATCCATGAGCATGAGAAAACCACATTCAAAGTAGAGACCACTGTTGATATGCTCCTGGCAGGAGACCATGGGCCAGTGCTCAAGTTTTCCAGGTTACACTTGTGTTCACCAGCTGCCTAGGGGAGACTGAGTCAAAGTTAGGCTTAGGAGGAGGGGTCCTGCAGTGTGGTGAGCACTTACAATACACAACAGGCCAATTGCATTGGGGATGTTACTCTAATGAGAGGAGGCAATTCAAGAAGGCAGCTGAGCTCAGTGACCAAGGGCAAGGGGCAGGTGCCTGATGGCCTGGGCTCAGATGGCAGCTAAAAGTTGTGTAACCCTGGGAAAGAGACTTAACCCTTCTGTGCTCAGTTCCCTGCCGTGTGATGTGGAGATGTATATGGGGCCTGCCTGTTAGCATTATGTTATGAAGCTTACTCTAAGCAGATCCAAACTAAGCCCAAAGAAGAATGACTTCATAAGTGCCTCAAAAGTGTTCAGATATGAATGATGTAAAGGAATGAGGCAGACAGGTAGCAGTGGCTGCCTCCAGAGAGGAAGCTTGGATCACTACAAGTCATGGGGGGGAGTGGTGGAAGGTCAGTTTCCAGCCTTTATATGGTCAAGATGCCTTAAAACATGCCATCTCTTGTGACCCTCACATGAGCCCTGTGGGGTGCTCAGAGCCAGGCTGTAACCCTCATTTTACAGTTGAGAGCACTGAAATGTAGAGGGGCCAAGTGACTTTCCCAGAGCCACAAAACCAAGGAAGGATGGGCCTGAAGCAGGAATGTAGTTGGTTTCCTTGAGTTGGATCCTCCCAGGGAGGAGGAGGGGTGTTTGCTTCCCTAAGGAGTGATGTGGCGTGTGAAAGGGGACAGGGATTCTTTACACTATAGGGTTATTGTAACTCTAGCCTCCTGGTGTGACCACAGGATAACAGCAGGCAGGCAACCTCAGGTGTCCCCAATGCCCAGAGAAAGGGCAGCTTACCCCAGAGTCAGCAACCAATCTGACTACAGCCACAACTGCAGGTGTCTCCCTCCCAGCCTCCCTGTTGTTGTCTTTTTGGGGGATGGGTCTCACCAGGCGCTAGTAAGAAATTACAGCCTCAACCTCCAGGGAGAGGTTGGAAGCAAGCCCCTATCACCCTCTCAGGGTCTTGTCTCCATTTTGGGTGTGTTTGGAGTGTCTGACTAAAAAGGGCTGTGTGAGTAGCACCCTGAGTGTGATCTCTAAATCCCACTTCCCACTTCAAGGAACCAGTCCACTCGGGTTAATGGCCAGCTTCAGGCATGAGACAGGGGAAAGATATGCCCAGGACAGATTGTGAACAGAGAGCAGAAAGTCATCCAGTTGCGCTGGGTTATCTCAGGAGCATCCTTAGGGCCACCAGAAGAGGCGTGGTGGGTCATTGTTATCCATAAAGTAGAACTACAGTGGGGTCAGAGGTATCACATACAGTAACATAATTTGAGCTCACCCTGATAATAATAATTGTTCACCTTGGGAAGATGGCAGGCAACCCAATCATCATCATTAAGCTGCTAAATGAAAGAAAAGACAACATGTCTACTCTACTTTTTACTGAAGTAAGAATCACACTTCCAGGTGAGCACCAGACATATAAGAAAACACCCTTTAGAACATGAATGAATTTCAAAATAATAACATGAGCAAATAAGCCAGACACCAAAAAATATATATTGACTTATTCTATGTATAAGAGTCCAAACCTGGAGAAGTCTAAACAAAGGATTAGCAGTCAGAGCAGTTCCCTTAAGGAGGAAGTCGAGGTAAACCTGGCAGAGAAACTTCAGGGATGAACCAGGGATGTCTTCACTTCTAGCTTCAAGGAGTGAAGGGAGGGAGTGCCATCTCACACTTTCAGATGTTCTCTTCTGGAGCCTTGATGTTGAGGGTCTCAAAAGAGGGTGCTGGCAATGGTTAGGTGTTCAGGGTTCTCATGAAGAAAAGCAAATGACAGACAGCATCAAACTCAGTTCTGGGTTTAATGAAGTTCCCCAGACTGGATACCGGGTGCCACTTAGTTTTATATCTTATTATGTAAAATGAGGATCCTCCAAAGATAAAAATGTCATCTGTAGCATGGACAGAATTATGTGCTATCAACATATTTCATCATGTGCAATTTCCTGCATAAGTTTTGCAATCTGTGAATAAAAGGTCCAGAACTTAACTTATAAATATCAACTTAGAGAACAACAAATGCCTAATTTTTGAAGAGAGGAAATAGTGTAATGCCATCTTCTGTGGGAAGGAACTCTTGGTTTCCCCAAAAATTAGAGAACTGGAGAGAAAGAAGCCTCATCTCAGAATCCGTGGTAGGGGTGGGAAGTGGAGGCTACAAATATGCTCAAGGTCAGACTTCTCCCCTGCCTTCCCAGGAGACTGGAGATGTACCAGTGAGCCCAGAGTGGACATTCACTCTGCCATCCACCCCTGGAGACCCCTTTAAACCTACAGAGAAGACAGAAACATAAACGTGCTATAACAAGTCTTAAAAGTTCAGAGGGTGATTATCAATTTCCCCTTGGCACACAGCAGAACTTTTTCTCTAAGTTCAAGTAAATGCCTGTGAGAGAGATGTTCCCACAGATTCCTTCCTTTCATTACAAATGACATTCAATGCCCAGCCCTACATCCCTTGTGCATAATCCCAAGGAGTGCTGATTAATCCAAACCAAAGGTTTTGATGTTTCACTGGGCAGAAAAGAGCAGGTGTACTGCAAAGATCATCTCTAATGAACACAGCACCCTCACAGCCCAGAGAGACAATTCCTACCTTTATGACAACAAACTTTGAAAAGAACAAACCAAACCTCACACACATTTTCATTTTCTTTCTGATTTCATACTCCCTTCTTCAGCCCCTCAAGCAGCGGGGATAACCTGAAGGCACTTAGGAACCCTTTCCCATCAGGTCCTACCTGGAAAGGAGTTCCCTACCTTCATTCATCCTGAAGATGCTCCCTAGAATCCAGCCTTTAGAAACAAAAACATCAGGACAAGTCATTAGAAAGAGTGACTCACCCACGCCTCTTCCTCCAGCTGAAGCCACGCTGCCTCACATATCATTCCCTGGTCTTTGCTCTGGGTAGACAAACATTCCTACAGCCTCTCTGGCTGGAGTTCTATATTGGCCAAATCACTTTCTCTCAGGAGACCCCCAATCCTCCTTCCCAGTGGGATCCCAGAATCAGGTTTCTATACACTCAAGCAGCAACTCATGATGTGAGTTACTTCATGGTACTTACTAATCACTCTCTCCTGGGATAGTTTCTGCAATTAAACAAAAACATTATGAGGATGAGATTCTGCGGTGCCCTTCACATCAAGCTGTTATTCCCTTGGCAAGGGTAGAAAACCAGAAGCAGTACAGTGGCTGAGCCATAGGTCAACAGCCCCAAAACCATGAGGATGCTTATGGAAAAATAAGATCTTTATTCACAGAATTCACCTTTAAAGTGGATTTAATGGGCAAACACACAATGCTTAATCCAAGGAGGAAAACGTGTTGAGGACAGTGCCTCTGCATTACAGCCCATAATGGATGCTGTCACTCGAAAACCTCCCAGTGTATCACGTGTTAGTTGGGAAGACACTCCCACTGACTTTCACCCCCACAAAGAGAATTGCACATGCTGTACATAATGTACATTGTCAGATTTTTGTATCAAAATTAATTGAGAAGAAATCATAAAAGAAAAATGCCTTGCAAAGACAAAGAGTCTTCTTTGTCTTGGGGGTTGTCCTCTTTC
>NW_022439986.1:0-1487 GCF_009761245.1 Sapajus apella
TTACCAGATTCTGCAAAGAAAGTTTTACTGAACTGCTACATTCACAAGTCTGTTTTACTCTGTAAGTTGAACATACACCTTGACAATCATTCTGCTACGTAGCTTCGTTTTTGTTTTAGAGTCAGATATTCCTCATTAAACCGTATACTCCCATTCACTCAGGAATATCCAAACGCACCTTTTTGGAGAAACATGTTTCTAACTCGCAGAATCTAAACATAGATGTAACTTCCTAAGGTGAACGAAAACACAGCGGAGCAGTTTGAAAGAGACGTTTCTCGTATGATTTAGATGCGATCTTAAAGCTAATTCTTAAGAGTCTGTTATGGCTGGAAATATCTCTTTCCAGATTCTCCAAAGAAAGGGTTAGTGAACTGCCAAATTCACACAATGGTTTAACTCTGTAAGTTGAACATACAGCTTGACAATCATTCTGCTACATAGCTCCATTTTTGTTTTAGAGCCACTTATTTCTCATTAAACCCTATACTCCCATTCACTCAGGAATATCCAAACGCAGCTTTTTGGAGAAACGTGTTTCTAACTCGCTGAATCTCAACATAGATAAAACTTCCTAAGGTGAACGAACACACAGTGGAACAGTTTGATAGAGCCTTTTCTCGTGTGATTTAGATGCGATCTTAAAGCTAATTTTTTGGAGCCTGTATATGGATGGAAATATCTCTTTCCAGATTCTCCAAAGAAAGGGTTAGTGAACTGCTACATTCACACAATTGTTTAACTCTGTAAGTTTAATATACACCTTGACAATCATTCTGCTACATATCTCCGCTTTAGTTTTAGGGCAAGATATTTCTCATTACACCCATTATTCCCATTCACTCAGGAATATCCAAACGCAGCTTTTAGAAGAAACGTGTTTCTAACTCGCAGAATCTAAACATATATGCAACTTCCTAAGGTGAACTAACCCACAGCAGAGCAGTTTGAAAGACACGTTTCTTCAGTGGTTTACACGCGATCTTACCGATAATTTTTATGAGCCTCTTCATGGCTGGAAATATCTGTTTCCAGATTCTCCAAAGAAAGGTTTTCTGAACTGCTACATTCACATATCTGTTTATCTCTCTAAGTTGAATATACACCTTGACAATCATTCTGCTACATAGCTCCGTTTTTGTTTTAGAGCCAGATATTTCTCATTACACCCTTACTCCCAATAACCCAGGAATATCCAAACGCAGCTTTTAGAAGAAAAGTGCTTCTAACTCGCTGAACCTAAACATAGATGCAACTCCCGAAGGTGAACGAACACATAAGAGAGCAGTTTGATAGAGTCGATTCTCCTGTGGTTTAGACGTGATTTTACCGCTAATTTTTAGGAGCCTGTATATGGCTGGAAATATCTCATTCCAGATTCTCCAAAGTAAGGTTTTCTGAACTGCTACATTTACATACCTGTTTAACTCTATACGTTGTATATACACCTTGACAATCATTCTGCTACATAGCTCCGTTGTTGTTTT
>NW_022439986.1:1497-8184 GCF_009761245.1 Sapajus apella
ATATACACCTTGACAATCATTCTGCTACATAGCTCCGTTGTTGTTTTAGAGCCAGATATTTCTCATTACACTGTATACTCCCATTCACTCAAGAATATCGACACGCAGTGTTTAGAAGAAACGTGTTTCTAACTCGCTGAATTGAAACATAGATGCAACTTCCTAAGGTCAACTAACACACAGCAGAGCAGTTTGAAAGAGACGTTTATCCTGTGGTTTAGACGCGATCTTACCGCTAATTCTTATGAGCCTTTTTATGGCTGGAAATATCTCTTTACAGATTCTCCAAGGAAAGGGTTTCTGAACTGCTACATTCGCATATCTGTCTAACTCTGTAAGTTGAATACACACCTTGACAATCATTCCTCTACGCAGCTCCTTTTTGTTTTAGAGCCAGATATTTCTCTTTACACCCTATACTCAAAATATCCCAGGAATATCAAAACGCAGCTTTTAGAAGAAACCTGTTTCTATCTCGCTGAATCTAAACATACATGCAACTTCCTAATATGAACCAAACACAGCAGAGCAGTGTGAGAGAGACGTTTCTCCTGTGGTTTAGACGCGATGTTACCGCTAAATCTTATGAACCTGTATGTGGCTGGAATTATCACTTTCCAGATCCTCCAAAGAAAGTGTTTCTGAACTACTACATTCACACATCTGTTTAACTCTGTAATTTGAAAATACAACTTGACAATCATTCTGCTACATACCCTTTTTTGTTTTAGAGCCAGATATTTCTCATTACACCCTATACTCCCAATAACCGAGGAATATCCAAACGCAGCTTTTTGGAGAAAGGTGTTTCTAACTCGCAGAATCTAAATGTAGATGCAACTCCCTAAGGTGAACGAACACAGAGTGGAGCAGTTTGAAAGAAACATTTCTCGTATGATTTAGATGCGATCTTCAAGTTAAACTGAAGAGCCTGTTTATGGCTGGAAATACCTCTTTCCAGATTCCCCAAAGAAAGGGTTAGTGAACTCCTACATTAACACAATGGTTTAACTCTGTAAGTGTAATATACACCTTGACAATCATTCTGCTACACAGCTCCGTTGTTGTTTTAGAGCCCAATATTTCTCGTTACACACTATACTCCCATTCACTCAGGAATATCCAAACGCTGCTTTTTGGAGAAACGTGTTTCTAACTCGCTGAGTCTAAATATAGATTCAACTTACGAAGGTGAACGAACACACAGCAGAGCAGTTTGAAAGAGACGTTTCTAATGTGATTTAGACGCGATATTAAAGCTAATTCTTAAGAGTTTATGCAGCCATCAGAAACAATGAGTTTCGGTCCTTTGTAGGGACATGGATGAACCTGGAAACCATCATTCTCAGCAAACTGACAGAAGAGCAGAAGATCAAACACCGCATATTCTCACTCATAGGCGGGTGTTGAACAATGAGAACACATGAACACAGGGAGGGGAGCACTACACACTGGGGTCAGTTGGGGGGAAATAGGGGAGGGAGGGTGGGGGGTGGGAAGCTGGGGAGAAATAGCAAGGGGAGAAATGCCAGATGTAGGTGATGGGGAGGACGGCAGCAAATCAAACTGCCACGTGTGTTCCTATGCAACAATTTTGCATGTTCTTCACATGTACCCCAAAATGTAAAATGCAATAAAATAAATAAATGGGAAAAAAAAAGAGTTTGTATATTGTTGGAAATATCTCTTTCCAGATTCTCCAAAGAAAGGGTTAGTGAACTGCCACATTCACACAACTGTTTAACTCTGTAAGTTTAATAGACACCTTGACAATCATTCTGCTACATAGCTCCGTTTTTGTTTTAGAGCCAGACATTTCTCATTACACCGTATACTCCCATTCACTCAAGAATATCGACACGCAGCTTTTAGAAGAAACGTGTTTCTAACTCGCAGAATGGAAACATTGATGCATCTTCCTAAGGTCAACGAACACACAGCAGAGCAGTTTGAAACAGATGTTTCTAATGTGATTTAGACGCGATCTTATAGCTAATTCTTAAGAGTCTGTATATGGCTGGAAATATCTCTTTACAGATTCTCGAAAGAAATCGTTATTCAACTGCTACATTCACACAATTGTTTAACTCTGTATGTTTAATATACACCTTGACAATCATTCTGCTACATAGCTCCGTTTTTGTTTTAGAGCCAGACATTTCTCATTACACCGTATACTCCCATTCACTCAAGAATATCGACAGGCAGCTTTTAGAAGAAACGTGTTTCCATCTCGCTGAATCGAAACGTAGATGCAACTTCCTAAGGTCAACGAACACACAGCAGAGCAGTTTGAAAGAGACGTTTCTCCTGTGGTTTAGACGCGATCTTACCGCTAATTCTTATCAGCCTGTTTATGGCTGGAAATATCTCTATCGAGATTCTCCAAAGAAAGGGTTTCTGAACTGCTACCTTCACACTCCTGTTTAACGCTATATCTTGAAGATACACCTTGACAATCATTCAGCTCCATAGCTCCGTTTTTGTTTTAGAGCCAGATATTTCTCATTACACCCTATACTCCCATTCACTCAGGAATATCCAAACGCAGATTTTAGAAGAAACATGTTTCTAACTCGCTGAATCTAAACATAGATGCAACTTCCTAAGGTGAACGAACACAGAGCGGAGCAGTTTGAAAGAGACGTTTCTCCTGTTTTTTAGACGCGATCTTAAAGCTAATTCTTATGAGCCTGTATATGGCTGGAATTATCTCTTTCCAGATTATCCAAAGAAAGTGTTTCTGAAGCGCTACATTCACACATCTGTCTAACTCTGTAAGTTGAATACACTCATTGACAATCATTCTTCTACGTAGCTTCGTTTATGTTTTAGAGCCAGATATTTCTCATTACACACTGTACTCTAAATAACCCAGGAATATCCAAACGCAGCTTTTAGAAGAAACCTGTTTCTAACTCGCTCAATCTGAACATGGATGCCACTTCCTAATGTGAACCAAACACAGCTGAGCAATTTGAAAGAGACGATTCTCCTGTGGTTTAGACGCGATCTTACCGCTAATTCTTAGCAGCCTGTATAAGGTTGGAAATATCTCTTTAAAGATTCTCCAAAGAAAGGCTTTCTGAAATGCTACATTCACATAACTGTTTAACACTGTAAGTTCAATATACACCTTGACAATCATTCTGCTACATAGATCCGTTTTTGGTTTTAGAGCCCGATATTTCTCATTACACCCTATACTCCCATTCACTCAGGAATATCCAAACACCGCTATTGGGAAAAACGTGTTTCTAACTCGCTGAATCAAATCATAGATGCAACTTCCGAAGGTGAATGAACACACAGCAGAGCAGTTTGAAAGAGACGTTTCTCCTGTGATTTAGATGCGATCTTAAAGCTGATTCTTAGGAGCCTGTATATGACTGGAAATACCTATTTCCAGATTCCGCAAAGAAAGGGTTAGTGAACTCCTACATTCACACAATTGTTTAACTCTGTAAGTGTAATATACACCTTGATAATCATTCTGCTACACAGCTCCGTTGTTGTTTTAGAGCCCGATATTTCTCATTACACACTATACTCCCATTCACTCAGGAATATCCAAACGATGCTTTTTGGAGAAACGTGTTTCTAACTCGCTGAGTCTAAACATAGATGCAACTTCCGAAGGTGAACGAACACACAGCAGAACAGTTTGAAAGAGACGTTTCTAATGTGATTTAGACGCGATCTTAAAGCTAATTCTTAAGAGTTTATATATTGTTGGAAATATCTATTTCCAGATTCTCTAAAGAAAGGGTTATTCAACTGCTACATTCACACAATTGTTTAACTCTGTAAGTTTAATATACACCTTGACAATCATTCTGCTACATAGCTCCGTTTTTGTTTTAGAGCCAGATATTTCTCATTACAACGTATACTCCCATTCACTCAAGAATATCGACACGCAGCTTTTAGAAGAAACGTGTTTCTAACTCGCTGAATCGAAACATAGATGCAACTTCCTTAGGTCAACGAGCACACAGCAGAGCAGTTTGAAAGAGACGTTTCTAATGTGATTTAGATGCGATCTTATAGCTAATTCTTAAGAGTCTGTATATTGCTGGAAATATCTCTTTTCAGATTCTCGAAAGAAATTGTTATTCAACTGCTACATTCACACAGTTGTTTAACTCTGTAAGTTTAATATACACCTTGACAATCATTCTGCTACATAGCTCCGCTTTTGTTTTAGAGCCAGATATTTCTCATTACACCCATTATTCCCATTGACTCAGGAATATCCAAACGCAGCTTTTTGGAGAAACGTGTTTCTAACTCGCTGAATATAAATATAGATGCAACTTCCAAAGGTGAACGAAAACATAAGAGAGCAGTTTGAAAGAGACGATTCTACTGTGGTTTATACGCGAGCTTACCGCTAATTCTTAGGAGCCTGTATATGGGTGGAAATATCTCTTTCCAGATTCTCCAAAGAAAGGTTTTCTGAACTGCTACATTCACATATCTGTTTAACTCTCTAAGTTGAATATACACCTTGACAATAATTCTGCTACATAGCTCCGTTTTTGTTTTAGAGCCCGATATTTCTGATTACACCCTATTCTCCCATTCACTCAGGAATATCCAAATGCCGATTTTTGGAGAAACGTGTTTCTAATTCGCTGAAAGTAAACATAGATGCAACTTCCGAAGGTGAACGAACACACAGCAGAGCAGTTTGAAAGAGACGTTTCTCCTGTGATTTAGATGCGATCTTAAAGCTAATCCTTAGGAGCCTGTATATGGCTGGAAATACCTCTTTCCAGATTCCCCAAAGAAAGGGTTAGTGAACTCCTACATTCACACAATTGTTTACCTCTGCAAGTCTAATATACACCTTGACAATCATTCTCCTACATAGCTCCGTTTTTGTTTTAGAGCCAGATATTTCTCATTACACCTTATAGTGCCAATAACCCAGGAATATACAAACGCAGCTTTTAGAAGAAACCTGTTTCTTCCTCGCTGAATCTAAACATAGATGCAACTTCCTAATGTGAACCAAACACAGGAGAGCAGTTTGAAAGAGACGTTTCTCCTGTGGTTTAGACGTGATCTTGCCGATAAATCTTATGAGCCTGTATATGGCTGGAATTATCTCTTTCCAGATTCTCCAAGAAAGTATTTCTGAACTGCTACATTCACCCATCTGTTTAACTCTGTAAGTGGAACCCACACCTTGACAATCATTCTGCTACATAGCTCCGTTTTTGTTTTAGAGCCGGATATTTCTCATTACGCCCTATACTCCCATTCACTCAGGAATATCCAAACGCCGCTATTTGGAGAAACGTGTTTATAAGTCGCTGAATCTAAACATAGATGCAACTTCCGAAGGTGAACGAACACACAGCGGAGCAGTTTTAAAGAGACGTTTCTCCTGTGATTTAGATGCGAACTTAAAGCTAAATCTTAGGAGCCTGTATATGGCTGGAAATATCTCTTTCCAGATTCTTCAAGTAAATGGTTTCTGAACTGCTACATTCACACATCTGTCTAATTCTCTAAGTTGAAATCGCACCATGACAATCATTCTTCTAAATACCTCCGTTTTTGTTTTAGACCCACATATTTCTCCTTACAACCTACACTCCCAGTAACAAAGCAATATCCAAACGCTGCTTTTAGAAGAAACCTGTTTCTAACTCGCTGAATCTAAACAAAGTTGAAACCTCCTAATGTGAACCAAACACAGCAGAGCAGTTTGAAAGAGACGTTTCTCCTGTGCTTTAGACGCGATCTTAAAGCTAATTCTTAGGAGCCTGTATATGGCTGGAAATATCTGTTTCCAGATTCTCCAAGGAAAGGGTTTCTGAACTGCTACACTGACACATCTGTTTAACTCTATATGTTGAATATACACCTTGACAATCATTCAGCTACATAGCTCGGATTTTGTTTTAGAGCCAGATATTTCTCATTACAACCTATACTCCCAATAACCCAGGAATATCCAAACGCAGATTTTTGAAGAAACCTCTTTCTAACTCGCTGAATCTAAACATACATGCAACTTCCTAATGTGAACCAAACACAGCAGAGCAGTTTGAACGAGACGTTTCTCCAGTAGTTTAGACGCGATCTAACCGCTAATTCTTATGAGCCTGATTATGGCTGGAAATATCTCTTTCCAGATTCTCCAAAGAAAGTGTTTCTGAACCGCTACATTCACACATCTATTTACCGATGTAAGTTGAACATACACCTTGACAATCATTCTGCTCCATAGCTCCGTTTTTGTTTTAGAGCCAGATATTTCTCTTTAAACCCTATACTCCCATTCACTCAGGAATATCCAAGCGCCGCTTTTTGGAGAAACGTGTTTCTAACTCGCTGAGTCTAAACAAAGATGCAACCTCCGAAGGTGAACGAACACATAAGAGAGCAGCTTGAAAGAGACGATTCTCCTGGGGTTTAGACGCGATCTTATCGCTAATTCTCAGGAGCCTGTATATGGCTGGAAATATGTCTCTCCAGATTCTCCAAAGTTAGGTTTTCTGAAATGCTACATTCACATATCTGTTTAACTCTCTAAGTTGAATATACACCTTCACAATCATTCTGCTACATAGCTCCGTTTTTGTTTTAGAGCCCGATATTTCTCATTACACCCAATACTTCAATTCACTCAGGAATATCCAAACGCCACTATTTGGAGAAACGTCTTTCTAA
>NW_022439987.1:0-8087 GCF_009761245.1 Sapajus apella
TTACACCCTATACTCCCATTCACTCAGGAATATCCAAACGCAGCTTTCAGAACAAACGTGTTTCTAACTCGCTGAATCGAAACATAGATGCAACTTCCTAAGGTGAACGAACGCAGAGCAGAGCAGTTTCAAAGAGACGTTTCTCCTGTGTTTTAGACGCGATCTTACTGCTAATTCATATGATCCTGTATATGGCTGGAAAAATCTCTTTCTAGATTCTCCAAAGAAAGGTTTTCTGAACAGCTACATTCACACATCTGTTTAACTCTCTAATTCTAATATATACCTTGACAAACATTCTGCTACATAGCTCCGTTTTTGTTTTAGAGCCAGATATTTCTCACTACACTGTATACTCCCATTCACTCAAGAATATCGACACGCAGCTTTTAGAAGAAACGTGTTTCTAACTCGCTGAAACGAAACATAGATGCAACATCCTAAGTTGAACGAACACAAAGCAGAGCAGTTTGAAAAAGACGTTTCTCCTGTGGTTTAGACGTGATCTTACTGCTAATTCTTTTGAGCCTGTATATGGCTGGAAATAGCTCTTTCCAGATTCTCCAAAGAAAGGTTTTCTGAACTGCTACATTCACATGTCTGTTTAACTCTGTAAGTTGAATATACACCTTGACAATCATTCTGCTAGATAGATCCGTTTTTGTTTTAGAGACAGATATTTCTCATTACACCCTATACTACCATTCACTCAGGAATATCCTAAGAGAGCATTTAGAACAAACGAGTTTCTAACTCGCTGAAACGAAACATAGATGCAACTTCCTAAGGTGAACGAACACACTGCAGAGCAGTTTGAAATAGACATTTATCCTATGGTTTAGACGCGATTTTAAGCTAATTCGTATGAGCCCGTATATGGCTTGAAATATCTCTTTTCAGATTCTCCAAAGAAAGGGTTTCTGAACTGCAACATTCACACATCTGTTTAACTCTGTAAGTTGAATATACACCTTGACAATCATTCTGCTACAAAGCTCCGTTTTTGTTTTACAGGCAGATATTTCTCATTACACCCTACACTCCCATTCACTAAGGAATATCGAAACGCAGCTTTCAGAAGAAACGTGTTTCTAACTCGCTGAATCTAAACATAGATGCAACTTCCTAAGGTGAATAAACACATACCACAGCAGTTTGAAATAGACGTTTCTCCTGTGGTTTAGACGCGATCCTACCGCTAAATCTTATGAGCCTGTATATGGCTGAAATTAACTCTTTCCAGATTCTTCAAAGAAAGTGTTTCTGAACTGCTACGTTCACACATCTGTTTACCTCTGTAAGGTAAACATACACCTTGACAGTCATTCTGCTAGATAGCTCCTTTTTTGTTTTTGAGCCAGATATTTCTCATTACACCCATTATTCCCATTCAGTCAGGAATATCCATAAGCAGCTTTTAGAAGTAACGTGTTTCTAACTCGCTGCATCTAAATATAGATGCAACTTCCTAAGGTGAACGAACACATAAGAGAGCAGTTTGAAAGAGACGATTCTCCTGTGGTTTAGACGCGATCTTACCACTAATTCTTAGGAGCCTGTTTATGGTTGGAAATATCTCTTTCCAGATTCTCCAAAGAAACGTTTTCTGAACTGCTACATTCACATATCTATTTAACTCTCTACGTTGAATATACACCTTGACAATCATTCTTCTACATAGTTCCGTTTTTGTTTTAGAGCCCGATAGTTCTCATTGCACCCTATACTCCCATTCACTAATGAATATTCAAACGCAGATTTTAGAAGAAACCTGTTTCTAACTCGCTGAATCTAAACATAGATGCAACTTCCGAAGGCGAACGAACACACAGCAGTGCCGTTTGAAGGAGACGTTTCTAATGTGATTTAGACGCGATCTTATAGCTAATTCTTAAGAGTCTCTATATTGCTGGAAATATGTCTTTCCAGATTCTCCAAAGAAAGTATTATTCAACTGCTATATTCACACAAATGTTTAACTCTGTAAGTTTAATATACACCTTGACAGTCATTCTGCTACATACCTCCGTTTTTGTTTTAGAGCCAGATATTTCTCATTAAACCCTATACTCCCATTCACTAAGGAATATCCAAACGCAGGTTTTTGGAGAAACGTGTTTCTAACTCGCTGAATCTAAACATAGTTGCAACTTCCTAAGGTCAACGAACACACAGTGGAGCAGTTTGAAAGAGACGTTTCTCGTATGATTTAGATTCGATCTTAAAGCTAATTCTTGAGAGTCTGTATATGGCTGGAAATATCTCTTTCCGGATTCTCCAAAGAAAGGGTTAGTTAACTGCTACATACACACAATTGTTTAACTCTGTAAGTTTAATATACACCTTGACAATCATTCTGCTACATAGCTCCGCTTTTGTTTTAGAGCCAGATCTTTCTCATTACACCCAATAATCCCATTCACTCAGGAATATCCAAACGCAGCTTTTTGGAGAAACGTGTTTCTAACTCGCTGAATGTAAACATAGACGCAACCTCCGAAGTTCAACGAACACATAAGAGAGCAGTTTGAAACAGAAGACTCCCCTGTGGTTTAGACGCAATCCTACCGCTAATTCTTAGGAGCCTCTATATGGCTGGAAATATCTCTTTCCAGATCTCCAAGGAAAGGGTTTCTGAACTGCTACATTCACATATCTGTCTAACTCTGTAAGTTGAATGCACACTTTGACAATCATTGTTCTACAAAGCTCCGTTTTTGTTTTAGAGCCAGATATTTTTCATTATACCCTAAACTCCCAATAACCCAGGAATATCCAAACGCAGCTTTTAGAAGAAACGTGTTTCTAACTCGCTGAATCTAAACATAGATGCAACTTCCGAAGGTAAACGAACCCATAAGAGAGCAGTTTGAAAGAGGCGATTCTCCTGTGGTTTAGACGCGATCTTACCGCTAATTCTTAAGAGCCTGTATATGGCTGGAATTATCTCTTTCCAGATTCTCCAAAGAAAGTGTTTCTGAACTGCTATATTCACACATCTGTTTAACTCTGTAAGTTGAATATACACCTTCCCAATCCTTCTGCTACATAGCTACGTTTTTATTTTAGAGAACAGATGTTTGTTATTACACCCTATACTCCCACTCACTCAGGAATATCCAAACGCAGCTTTTAGAACAAACGTGTTTCTTACTCGCTGAATCGAAACATAGATGCAACTTCCTGAGGTCAACGAACACATACCAGAGCAGTTTGAAAGAGACGTGTCTCCTTTGGTTTAGACGCGACCTTACCACTAATTCTTATGAGCCTGTATATGACTGGAAATATCTCTTTGCAGGTTCTCTAAAGAAAGGGTTTCTGAACAGCTACATTAACACATCTGTTTAACTCTGTAAGTTGAATATACACCTTGACAATCATTCTACTTCATAGATCCGTTTTTGTTTTAGAGCCAGATATTTCCATTACACCCTATACTCCCATTCACTCAGGAATACCAAAAGCAGCTTTTTGGAGAAACGTGTTTCTAACACGCTCAATCTAAAAATAGATGCAACTTCCAAAGGTGAACCAAATACAGCAGAGTGGTTTGAAAGAAACGTTTCTCCCGTTGTTTAGACGCGATCATACGGCTAATTCCTAGGAGCCTGTGTATGGCCTGAAATATCTCTTTCCAGATTCTCCAAAGAAAGGGTTTCTGAACTGCTACATTCACATATCTGTTTAACTATGTAAGTTGAATATACACCTTGACTATCATTCTGCTACATAGCTCCGTTTTTGTTTTAGAGCCAGATATGTCTCATTAGGCCCTATACTCCCATTCACTCAGGAATGTCCAAACGCAGCTTTTAGAAGAAACTTGTTTCTAACTCGCTGAGTCTAAACATAGATGCAACTTCCTAAGTTGAACGAACACAAAGCAGAGCAGTTTGAAAGAGGCGTTTCGCCTGTGGTTTAGACGCGATCTTACCGCTAAACTTTTGAGCCTGTATATGGCTGGAAATATCTCTTTCCAGATTCTCCAAAGAAAGGATTCCTAAACTACTACATTCACACAATTGTTTATCTCTGTAAGTTTAATATACACCTTAACAATCGTTCCGCTACAATGCTCCATTTTTGTTTTAGAGCCAGATATTTCTCGTTACACCCTATACTCCCATTCACTCAGGATTATCGAAACGCAGCTTTTAGAAGAAACGTGTTTCTAGCTCTCTGAATCGAAATATAGATGCAACTTCCTAGGCTCAACGAACACACAACAGAGCAGTTTGAAACAGACGTTTCTCCTGTGGTTTACACGCGATCTTAAAGCTAATTCGTATGCGCCTGTACATGGCTACAAATATCCCTTTCCAGATTCTCGAAAGTGTTTCTGAACTGCTACATTCACACATCTCTCTAACTCTGTAAGTTGAATACACACCTTGACAATCATTCTTCTACATAGTTCCGTTTTTGTTTTAGAGCAAGATATTTCTCATTACACCCTACACTCCCAATAAACCAGGAATATCCAAACGCAGCTTTTAGAAGAAACCTGTTTCTAACTCGCTGAATCAAAACATAGATGCAACTTCCTAATGTGAACCAAACACAGCGGAGCAGTTTGAAACAGATGTTTCTCCTGTGATTTAGATGCGATCTTAAAGCTAATTCTTAGGAGCCAGTATATGGCTGGAAATATGTCTTTCCAGACTCTCCAAATAAAGGGTTATTGAACTGCTACATTCACGAATCTGTTTAACTCTGTAAGTTTAATATACACCTTGACAATCATTCTGCTACATAGCTCCGTTGTTGTTTTAGAGCCCGATATTTCTCTTTACACCCTATACTCCCAATAACCCTGGAATATCCAAACGCAGCTTTTGGAAGAAACCTTATTCTAAGTCTTGGAGTCTAAGTATAGATGCAACTTCCTAAGGTGAAAGAACACCCAGCAGAGAAGTTTGAAAGAGCCGTTTCTCCTGTGGTTTTGACGCGATCTTAGCTAATTCTTATGTTCCTCTAAATGGCTCGAAATATCTCTTTCTAGATTCTGCAAAGAAAGGGTTTGTGAACTGCTACACTCACACATCTCTTGAAGTCTGTAAGTTGAATATACACCTTGACAATCATTCTGTTAGACAGCTCCGTTTTTGTTTTAGAGACACATATTTCTCATTACACCCTGTATTCCCATTCACTGAGGAATATCCAAACGCAGCTTTTAGAAAAAACGTGTTTCTAAATCACTGAATCTAAACATAGATGCCACTTCCTAAGGTGAACGAACGCACTTCAGAGCTGTTTGGTATAGACGTTTCTCCTGTGGTTTAGACGCGATCTTACTGCTAATTCTTATATGTCCGTATATGGCTGGAAATATCTCTTTAAATATCATCCAAAGAAAGGGTTTCTGAATTGCTACATTCACACGTCTGTTTAACTCTGTCAGTTGAATATACACCTTGACAATCATTCTGCTAGATAGCTCCGTGTTTGTTTTAGAGCCAGATATTTCTAAATACACCCCATCCTCCCATTCACTCAGGAATAACCAACCGTAGCTTTTAGAATAAACGTTTTTCTAACTTGCTGAATCTAAACATACTTGCAACTTCCTAAGGTGAACGAAAACACAGCAGAGCAGTTTGAAAGAGACGTTTCTCCTGTGGATTAGACGCGATCTTACCACTAATTCTTATGTGCCTCTATATGGCTCGAAATATATCTTTAAAGATTCTCCAAAGAAAGGGTTTCTTCACTGCTACATTCACAAACCTGTTTAACTCTGTCAGTTGAATATACACCTTGACAATCATTCTGCTAGGTAGCTCCGTTTTTGTTTTACAGCCAGATGTTACTCATTACACCCTATACTCCCATTCACTCAGGAATATCCAAACGCCGCTTTTAGAACAAACGTGTTTCTAACTCGCCGAACCTAAACATAGATGCAGCTAAGAAAGGTGAACGAACACACAGCAGAGCAGTTTGAAAGAGACGTTTCTCCTTTCGTTCAGACGTGATATTACCGCTAATTCTTATGTGCCTGTATATGGCTGGAAATACCTCTTTCTAGGTTCTCCAAAGAAATGGTTGCTGCACTGCTGCATTCTCACCTCTCTTTACCTCTGTAAGGTAAATATACACCTTGACAATCATTCTGCTGGATAGCTCCGTTTTTGTTTTATAGCCAAATATTTCTCCTTACACCCTATACTCCCATTCACTCAGGAATATCCAAACGCAGATTTTAGAAGAAACGTTTTTCTAACTGACTGAATCTCAACACAGATGCAACTTCCTATCGTGAAGGAACACAACGCAGAGCAGTTTGAAAGAGACGTTTCTTCTGAGGTGTAGACATGAGCTTACCGCTAATTTTCCTGTGCCTGTATATGGCTGGAAATATCTCTTTCTAGATTCTCCAAAGAAAGAATTTCTTAACTGCTACATTCACACATCTCTTTAACTCTGTAAGTTGAACGTACACCTTGACAATCATTGTGCTAGAAAGCTCTGATTTTGTTTTAGAGCCAGATATTTCTCCTTATACCCTATACTACAATTCAATCAAGAATATCCAAACGCAGCTTTTGGAAGAAACGTGTTTCTAACTCGCTGAATCTAAACATAGATGGCACTACCTAAGGTGAACGAAGACACAGCAGAGCAGTTTGTAAGAGACGTTTCTCCTGTGGTTTAGATGCAATATTACCACTAAATCTAAGGTGCCTGTATGTGGCTGGAAATATCACTGTCTAGATTCTCAAAAGAAAGTGTTTCTGAACTGCTACATTCACACATCTGTTTAACTCTGTATGTTTGATATACTTGTTGACAATCATTCTGCTAGATAGCTCCGTTTGCATTTTAGAGCCAGATATGTCTCATTACACCCTATACTCCCTTTCACTCAGGAATACCCAAACGCAGCTTTTGGAAGAAACGGGTTTCTAACTCACTGAAGCTAAACATAGATGCAGCTGCCTAAGGTGAAAGAAAACACAGCAGAGCAGTTTGAAAGAGATGTTTCCCTGTGCTTTAGACGCGATCATACCGCTAATTCTTAAGTGCCTGTATATGGCTGGAAATATCTCTTTCCAGATTCTCCAAAGACACGGTTTCTGAATTGCTACAGTAACACATCTGTTTAACTCTGTAAGTTGAATACACACCTTGACAATCATTCGGCTAGATAGCTCAGTTTTTGTTTTAGAGCCAGATATGTCTCCTTGCACACTATAATCCCATTCACTTAGGAATATACAAACGCAGCTTTTAGAAGAAACGTGTTTCTAACTCGCTGAATCTAAACATAGATGCAACTAAGAAAGGTGAACGAACACACAGCAGGACAGTTTGAAAGAGACGTTTCTCCTGTGGTTCAGACACGATATTACCGCTAATTTTAAGTACCTGTATATTGCTGAAAATATCTCTTTCTAGGTTCTCCAAAGAAAGGGTGTCTGAACTGCTATATTCACACATCTGTTTAACTCTGTAAGTTAAATATACACCTCGACAATCATTCAGCTAGATAGCTCCGTTTTTGTTTTAGAGCCAGATATTTCTCATTAAAACCTATACTCCAATTCACTCAGGAATATCCAAACGCAGGTTTTTGGAGAAACGTGTTTCTAACTTGCTGAATCTAAACATAGTTGCAACTTCCTAAGGTCAACGAACACACAGTGGAGCAGTTTGAAAGAGACGTTTCTCGTATGATTTAGATTCGATCTTAAAGCTAATTCTTGAGAGTCTGTATATGGCTGGAAATATCCCTTTCCAGATTCTCCAAAGAAAGGTTTTCTGAACTGCTACATTCACATATCTGTTTAACAGTCTAAGTTGAATATACACCTTGACAATCATTCTGCTACATATCTCCGTTTTTGTTTTAGAGCCCTATATTTCTCATTACACCCTATACTCCCATTCACTCAGGAATATCGAAACGCCGCTATTTGGAGAAACGTGTTTCTAACTCGCTGAATCTAAACATTGATGCATCTTCCGAAGGTGAATAAACACACAGCGGAGCAGTTTGAAAGAGACGTTTCTCGTATGATTTAGATGCGATCGTAAAGCTAATTCTTAAGAGTCTGTATATGGCTGGAAATATCTCTTTC
>NW_022439988.1:0-8082 GCF_009761245.1 Sapajus apella
TTCAAGGGCAGATTTCGGTATGCAGAATGAAGAATCAGTAAATGCAAACATAGGTCAATTGAAATTGTCCCATTTGAGAAGCAGAAGGGAAAAAGTATGAAGAAAAATCAACAGAAGAGATCTGAGAGACAACATCAAGCATATGCATTTGGGAGTCCCCAAAAAGGAGAGGAAAGAAGCGGGGAGGGAGAAAGAGTATTTGAAGGAATAATGACACCAAACTTCCAAAATTTTATTACAAACAGAAATCTGAGTATTCAACACATGCAAACTTTTAAAGTAGCATAAATTCAAAAATGTCCACACTGAGAGACATTATAATCAAACTGTGAAAAGTCAAAGACAAACAGAGCATCTTAAAAACAACAAAAGAAGGGACTTCTAGAATACCAGGATCCTCCATGAGATTAACAGCCAAGTGTTCTTCAGAAACCATGGAGTTCAGAAGACATTAGCAGGACAAACTTAAAGTTTAAAAGGCAAAAGAAAATACCCTGTCAATTCACAGTTGTATATCTGCCAAAACTCTCCTTCAGAAATAGGGGAGAACTTCAGACATTCACAGGGAAATAAAAGCTGATAGCATTTTTCTCTAATAAACCTATTCTACTATTAATGCTAAAAGGAGCCTTTTATTTCAGGCTGAAATAGAAGGACATTAGATAGTAACTTGAAGCCATATGAAGCAAAAAAGTACACAGCTAAAAGTAACTTCATAGGTAAATAGAAAATCAAGTATTTGGGCAGGGGGTGGTTTATAACTCCTCTTTTATTTTGTCTATTTAATGTAAAAGAAAATGCCCATCAACTGATGAATGGGTAAACAACATGTAATCTATTCTGCAATGGACTATTATTTGACCATAAAAGGAATAATGTACTGATACATGCTACAACTTGGATAAACCTTAAAAACATGTCAAATGAAAGAAGCCAGTCGCAAAAGGTCATATATTTTATGATTCCATTTGCATACAATATTCAGAAGAAGCAAATCTAGAGAGACAGAAACTGAGTTAATGGTGCCAGGGGTTGGCGGCAGGGGAGAGTGGAAGGTGACTGCTTAACAAGTACAGAATTTCCTTCCAGGGTGATGAAAATGCTCTGGAACTTGATAGTGATGATGGCTACATAACATTGTGAATCTGCTAAATGTTACTTCACTGTACACTTAAATTGTTACAACGGTAAATTTTGTGTTTATGTGTATTTTATCGCAATAAAAAGGAGGCTGGCGAGTATATTCCAAGTTTGCTTGGGGATCTGCCTGTTTGTCTTTTCCCCTCAGGATTTCATATTCAGAGCTCACCCTTGCTCTTCTGCAAGTAGAAAGCCTCCTTTCAGAACAGAGTCCAAGGTCTGCCAAGTCCAAACCCCAAAATGACTTTCTGTCTTGGATCCAAATGCTCAGATGCAACTCTGGGGCTAACTTCAGGAGAAGTTAGGAGATTATCCAAATAAGATGACTCACTGGGAGGGACAATGTTTGGCTTTAATGTTAGGGAAGTTATGTTTGCATTTCTAAAAAGGATCCTGCTTACCAGTGAATATATAGTTTTTGTCTGTGCAGGATGGAGTTCTCAGCAGAGGAACGAAAGGCAGTCTTAGGAACATGATCCACCTCATGGGTAGCTGACTGACCCACCCTCCTACCACCCCCAGCTGAAGGAAGTAGCTAGACTCTACCCTTCACCCATCCTTCAATTGTATTCCACGGGATACAGACCCTCTACAAATGTGGATGTTCCTGGGTCTCAGTTGCTCTTCAAGCTGTCGAGGAGTCTCCACTGGTGTGGTTCATGCCTAGATAGGCTCTGTAGGAGGCTGGGTGTCTCCTAATTCTGAAGGCTGACATTCAGTGAACACAGACCAACATCAAAGTTCTCAAAGGCTCAGATTTTCATCTATGAAATGTAAGAATTATCTCCTTCTTTCAGGTGTAGTGATATATATCTATACGTATGTATATGTATATATGTGTGTGTGTGTATATATATATATATACGCACACACACACACACATATACATGGACACATATATGACAATCAGTATTCTATATATTGATGATGTTTTTAGTGTTATCTTTATTGCTCAGCTGAACTCTATAACCAAAAATTGGATCATGGATTGTGAAGTGAGAACTCATTTCTTTTCTCTGGTGGAGACCTCAGTAGGCATTTCTGCACTTTAGGTTCAAATGAGAAAGTAGCTTTAGCCTGAGGCAGGAAGAAGATCTGGACTACTACTGTTACTATTGTTATTATTATTATTATTGAGATAAGGTCTTGCTGTGTTGCTCAGGCTGGAGTGCAGTGACTATTCACAGCTGTGATCATAGTGTACTACATCCTTGAACTTCTGGGCTCTAGCAATGTGCCTGCCACAGCCTCCTGAGTAGCTGGGACTACAGGTGCATGCCACCATGCCTGGCCTCATTTCATTGTTATTTTACTTCAAATATTTTATTTTAAATGTCAAAATATGTGTTTTTTTATTAGAAAAGTGAAACTTTATTTGATCACAGAAGACTGTAAAATGCACAGACAGATAGAAACACCACCTAGGCCTTTCTTTAAAAACTCACTGCTATTATATTGTTGAGCTTTTGTAGACTGCAGTGCAAATGGTGGTCCCTGGAGCTGACTTGTGCAGTGGTACTGATTTTCATTTTGCTATTTTCTATACACATATTTTTATATATGCTTCCAATTTACAAAGTTGCATTCATATGTTATGAGTTATCTTGGATGTTGCTTTTTGAATGTATTATACAAATAGTTTTCCATGTTACAAACTCTGCAAAAAGTTTATACACTTTTACAAGCCACATCCCATTTTAGATAAGAAGATGTAACCCGGCTTCTTTTGGATCCATCTGCTTTTATTTTGTCTTGTTGTAAATAATGTTTTGACAAACATCTTTATATAGAGGGATTCTTCTATGTTTGGAATTTTTAAAAAGTTATAGACTATTCAAATGATAAATATTAGGTCACAGACTTTTAAACATTTCTATATCTTTTCATACACATTGTCACATTGCTTCTCTAAATCATTGTACTGACGTATTCCACCTCACCTTTCAGGACATGCTAGGACTTGAGGCTATTTTCAGATCTGGAATCACAGAGGGGTGTTGGGGATAAATGTTGAGTGAAATCACAGGGTCTCAAAGGCAACTACCTTAGAGAAGACCATTACCTTTTCATTAGGAAAAGCTGGATTAACTTCACCAAATGTGGTTGAATATAATTGGCAAATAATTCTCAGCAGAATAGGAGTTCAGTGTCTTTAGCTTCATCAGGATCTGCCTAAATGTCCCCATTCAGATTATCAGGATCCCATTTATTCCCAATCAATACCTTCACTTCAATTACAGATATTATTTGAGTTTGGGATTTGTTTTGTGTTGTGATTTAGCCACACATAGGTTGAGACTCTGGGTTTATTTTTCAGAAATGTCAGCCCCGCAGCTATAGGAGATTAGGATTTCATTCAAAGGAGACATAAAAACTTTTAGGTGATTTATGTGGCTCATGAGCTGGAGGTTTGCAGCCCTGAGTTCACCTTTTTCTTTCCCCATTTTGTCCAGCACAATTGGTAGCAATCAGCCAATCACCTTATACTTGTTAGTTTAACAAAGTCTTCCAAGGTCTCAAATACATGGTCAGCCAGATCTTAGTATTAGCACTCTCTGTACTCCTGGAAGTAGAGGCATTTGTGCCTTTAAATCTAAATAGACTAGAGAACCAATTCAAGAAACTCCCCCCCAGTTTAGTAAATTCATTCTTAAAATACTCTTCCAGTGTCCCTGTGCCCCAGAAAGCTGGGCTGGGCATGGTCTGAAACCTGGTGGACCAAGAACAGCTGGCTCATCTGGGGTGCACTATGCACTGGTGGGTCAGCAGCCCACAACAGTGCTGGATTTATGGGCACCAAGCCCACTGGGGAGTCACACACACTGAGTTGAGTTCCAGCCAGGATTATGTTGAATAAAAGTGATAAAATTTGGTATCTTATCTTGTTCCAGTTGTTAGAGGAAAGATTTTGAATATTCTCTGTTCAGTATGATGTCAGCTGTTGCTTTGTCATATATAGCCTTTATCATTTGAGTTTATGTACCCAGTTTGTAGGGGGGTTTTGTCATAGGGATGGTGAATTTCACCAAATGTCTTTTCAGCACCTATTGCAATGATTGTGTGGTTTTTATTTCTGGTTCTGTTAATGTGATGAATCATGTTTACTGATGTGCAAAATATTGAAGCATCTTTGCATCCCTGGGATGAATCCCACTTGATCATGGTGAATGATCTTTTCAATGTGTTGTTGAGTTTGGTTTGCTGGTATTTTGTTCCAAATTTTTTAAATTTATGTTGATCTAGAATATTGGCCTGTAGCTTTCTTTTATTGTGTCCTTGTATGCTTTTGGTATCAGGTTAATCCTGCCCTCATAAAACTAGTTTGAAATATTCCCTTCTTTTAAATTTTTTTCTAAATAGTTTGAGTAGAATTAGTATTCGTTCTTTAAATGTTTGGTAGAATTCAGCAGTGAAACTATTAGACTCTGGGCTTTTCTTTAGTGAGAGAGATTAATTATGGCTTTGATCTCATTACTCATTACTGGTTTGTTGATGTTTTCTATTTCTTCATGGTTCAGTCTTGTAGGTGGTGTGTGTCAGGAATGTATCCATTTCCTTGAGCTTTTTCAATTTGTTGGCATATAGCAGTTCATCATAGGGTCAATGCAAGCTTGTCCAACCCACAGGACAAAGCCTTCAGGACAGCTTTGCATGTGGTCCAACACAATTTGTAAACTTTCTTCAAAAAATATGAGTTTTTGTGATTTCTTTACTTTTTAGCTCATCACCTATCCTTAGTGTTAGTGGATTTTATGTGTGACCCAAGACAGGGAAGCCAAAAGATTGGACACCCCTGCTCTAATGAAATTTTGTATTTTTGTGGTTTCAGTTGTAATGTCTTCTGTTTCATTTCTGATTTTATTGATTTAGGTTTTCTCTCTTTTTTCTCAGTCTAGCTAAAGATTTGTCCATTTGGTTCATCTTTTTAGAAAAACCAACTTTGTATTTCCTTCATCTTCTGCATTTTTAGTCTCAATTTTATTTACTTCTGTTCTGATAGTTATTATTTCTTTCCTTCTAATAAATTTGGGTTGGATTTGTTCTTATTTTTATAATTTCTTGTCGTGCATTGTCAAATTGCTTATTTGAAGTCGTTCTGCTTTTTTGATGTAGGTGTTTATTTCTATAAACTTCCCTCTCAGTGCTGCCTTTGCTCTATCCTGTAGAGTTGATGTTGTATTTCTTCCATTTTCATTTGTTTTAAAATTTTTTATTATTTTTCTTAATTTCTTCCTTCACTTACTGGTCATTCAGTAGCATTTTCTATATTGACCCTTAAGTGTCCATTCTCTAGTCAAGGATTATATGTCTCTCTCCTACCTCCTACCAGTGCTGAGTCTGGTCTACCCCTCCCATGTTATCTCCTCCTCCCCACCCCAGCACTTTTCCCTATAATTTCTTCCTTTTTCTCTATGCTTTCCCATCATGTTTGCACTCACTGTGAAATAAGGAATAGCTTCCCAGTTCTGGTTATTTCTTCCTACCCTTGGGAGATTTCTCGCTCTGTGCTGAGAATCTCACCGGGCACCTCCTTCCTTGCCAGAAGATTCAGCAGTGGATGCCCTGGGCTCAATGAGCTCCCAAAAACTGCATTGCTCCACAAGAAGGCATTTTTTTCTGTTTCCAGATATACTGGAGACGTGCAGGACAGTGCAGGGGCCTCAAGGTACCTCCTGGGTGCAAAAGGAGTCACCTGCCCCCATATGCTTGGTGACATGGATGATTTGCTGTGGACTCTCTGCAGAGCAGAGGGAACCTCAGATCACTGGGGAGGAGCTGCACAAGAGCCCTGGGCCCACTCTGGCCTGGGGACTCCTTCCCTGCATCTGGTTTATGGACACCTCCTCTTTAGTAGAAGCAGCAAAAGGAACAAGATATTTTCTTTCTACAATTCTCTTGAGATATTCTTACCCCCTAGGCTTCCCAGGCTGAGAGGTGACCTCCCTCGCACAGAGTCCATCTGGGGAAATCAAAAAGTCTCTTAGGCTCTGTCCTCCCAGGAAACAGCCTATACCTACTCCACAGAGGGTTGCAGACAGCTCTTTTCTTCCCTTGGTGCATGAGGTAGATACACCATGCAATTCCAAGGCAATGTGCTGAGCTGGAGGACAGGATTGAATTAACTTAACAGCATAAAAATCATCAGAGTGTATCTTCTGACTGCTATAATATTAAATTAGAAATCAATACACAGAAGATATTTTGGAAACCCAATTATGTGGAATGCAACAGCATGTTGCTACTTAAATTAAGGGCCAAAGACAAAATCACCAGGGAAGTAAGAAAATCTTTTGAACTGAATAATCACAAAACAAGATATCCAAATCTGTGAGATGCAGTTCAAGCAGTGCTCTGAGGGAAACATGAAGTTTAAGTGCTTAAATTAGAAATGAGGAAAGACCTAAAATCAGTTCCACCCTAGAAAGCTAGAAAAAGAAGAGCAAAATAATCCCAAAGTAAGTTAAAGAAGAAAATCATAAAGAGAAGAAATCAAATAAATAAAATAGACATCAATAGAGGAAAAAAAAGGGCAAATTGGATTCTTCATTAAACTGACAAATCTCTAGTTAGGCTGATGAGGAAAAAAGTGAGGACAAAAATCACCAGTATTTGGAATGTAAAAAGGATTATTACCAAAGATCCTACTGCCATTAAAGTAATAATAAGAGAATATTGTGTACATTTTTTGCCAACTTCTATGAAATGGAAAAATGTACTGGAAATTAAAATAACCAAATTGAGAAAAGGAGAGAAGCATGGAAAAAAATTACAGGCTCTTTTTATTCACGGCTAACAGTACGAAGACCTTTAATGAAAAATCACCAAATCAATCTTAGGCTACAAGGACACTTTGAAAATCAAAACCAAAACCAAACAAACAAATAAAAAAAAAAGAAAATGAAAACCCAATATCACATCCCAAATAACATATGTAAGCAATAAACAAAGATAACATTTGAATTTAAATTTTTTACCCAAGCCTATTAGTATCAGAAACATAATATATGCAGGAATAAATCTTAATGTTTAAGATCTCTGAAATACAAGACACTGGAAATGAAGACAGACTGTGGAAAGGGTGTATAGAGGACCTACATAAATAAATCCTCTGTTCATGGAGAGCAAGATTGCACATAGTTAAAATGTGATACTCTCCAAATTAATCCAGAGATTCAAAAAAAAATACCAGGCAAAATTCTGGGAGGCCTTTTGACAGAAATTAATGAACTGATGTACAACTTTATATGAAAACACAAAAGATCTAGAATAACTCGTGCAATTTATTTAAACACATTTTTTTTTCTTAGATAAGGGTCCTTGCTATATTGCCCCAGACTGGCCTCCAACTCTTCCTGCCTCAGCCTCTGAAGTAGATGAGACTACCAGCGTGTCATAACATGATGCACAACTCATGGAATGTATAAAAAGATGAACAAAGTTAAAGGATTAATTTTCACTAAAAAAGCTGAGATAATTTACTATTGTAATAAATGATCTTATACAATTACACCTATTAATTACTTAACATTTTTCTGTTTCCCGTCCCTGCCATCTTGGGCTTAGTGGATTTCCCAAGAGAGGAACGCTTCCACCAAATAAGAACCTCAGCTGGCCATTTTATATTTCTATAAACATAATGGGATGAAACTTTTAATTTCCCCACATTCTTGCTAACATTTGCTGTTTGCTTTTTAAACAAAAGTTAATACCATAGCCATATCATCGTGGTTTACTTTGCATTTCTGAAATGGCTAATGTTGCTGATCATCTTTTCCTGTGTTTCTTGACTGTTTATGTCTCTTCTTTGAGGAAATGTCTGTACAAGTCTTGCCCATTTTGTGTTTGGGTTATTGGTCTCTTGTTATTGAAGTGTAAAGGTTTCTTTATGTATCTGAATACTAGACCCCTCATATGTAATTGGCAAATATCTTCTGCCATTTT
>NW_022439989.1:0-8080 GCF_009761245.1 Sapajus apella
AAATAAATAAATTCTACTTCTGACACTACGACCTTGAGTAAATCCAGGATCTAACATTGGTTAATGTTTACTATGCACCAAACATTGTGCTAAGAGGTTTCACATATAGGTAATCAACATGCGTCTTTGCTGCTTTTCCATTTTTTCATAAGTAAAATAGGAATAATACTATTTACCTCATTAATTCTTGATGAACATTAAATGACAATAAAAATTTTAAAATGCCACTTCTTGCTCACATGAATGCCTAATAAGTGAGTTATCTTCTCTCTTTTCCTCTCTAATTTATGCTTATCCAATCTTAACTCACAGCCAAAGACAAACTGTCTTCAAATATCTTGACAAAGAAAGAGAAGAGTCTGGGACTTGTAAAGTTTCTGCTTGTGGAATGAAAAAACTAGTTTTTTGTAAAAGGCTTTGAAATCAGAACCAAAGTCCAAAAATGATCACAAAGGCAATGGTGACCTTGGCCAAACTTGAAGGGCAGCAAAGAGGAAAAGTCACGATTCAGTGATCCAATAATCAAGGCTACTAAGCAGTTATGGCTTCAAGGGCAAAGACTTTTCTGATATTGATGGTACTTAAAAGCAGAACAGCCTTCTCTATTTTGCATCTAAAGAATAGCAGTCAGTTAATTAAAAACAAAACAAAACAAAACAAAACAAAAACCTTATCTTTGAGCTTAGCTTCATTTGTAGAAAAACTGTTTACCATACTGAATGAGTGAAAAACCAAGTCACAACCTACCTCCAGCTGTGTAGTAAATCTTGCATCCAATAGTTAAGTTACAGAGATGATGGCAATTTTCCAGGATTAAGACATTCCATCCAACTTCAAGAAAAATTCTCTTGTTCAATCATAATGTTGGAATCCTATATTTGAAAGGAACCCTAAGACTTCTTTTTAATAATTAATCCCTTAAGTTTCAGGAAAACAAGTTTCAGGAAAATGATAAGATGCAATGAGATTTTTCAGCTTTCTTGTGAGAAAGTTCTTCTCATTTCCAGGAAGTATTGAAGTTATTTGGGGACAGGCATATGTTGAAGGAGAAATCCCCAAGAAGACTGCTCTGATGGGGTTATTCTTACGCAAAACACTCTGTCATTCCTGGGCCTGCCTTCTCAAATAGGAAATCCCATCAGACTTTGAAGAATAGAGTCGTAATAGGGTAGGAAGTGGCTGTTCTCTTGATATGTAGGCAAAGAAATGTCATACTACTTTTTTTTTTTCTTGAGATGGAGTCTCGCTCTGTCGCCAGGCTGGAATGCAGTGGCACATCTAGGCTCACTGAAACCTCTGCCTCACGGGTTAAAGTGATTATCCTGCTTCAGTCTCCTGAGTAGCTGGGACTACAGGCATGTGACACCACACCCAGCTAATTTTCGTATTTTTAGTAGAGATGGGGTTTCACCATGTTGGCCAGATGGTCTTAATCTCTTGACATTGTAATCCACCTGCCCCGACCTCCCAAAGTGCTGGGATTACAGGTGTGAGCCACTATACCAGGCTCCAAATGTCATACTTCTTTTGGAATCTTGTTCAAATATGATGGCAGTTATTACCCACCCCCAACCCCCACAAAGAATTTTCTATAATTCTTCCTGCTGCATTTTGGAGGAAGTTAATAATTTTCAAAAAATTATATCTTGTGTATTTGATGTTAATTATTTAGGTCCATACTTAAGAGGTGAGGAAAAATTAAACAGGCTAATCATGTTTGTTGGTAATTTTTTATTGAATCTACTTTCTTAGCTTTTCCTTCTCATGGTTTTTCATATTCATTGAACTCGATTGCTTAGGCATTATACCAACCTTTTCATAAGTTTGGGTTTTTTATGTTTAGGTATTTCTATTATACCCTTCATTTTCAACAGTGTCACCCTAGGTCTCATCTAATGAGATCAGTCATAAAAGTGTTAATGTAGTCATTCGTGTCTGTCAGACTTTGAGAAAGTTAAAGAACTATCTTTCAGTTATACTGATTTCCATTTAAAAATTCAATAAATTATATTAAATGTTTAATATATAATGAGTTAATATTCCTTATTATAAAGTTGGTATTTCCAATATTTACCTTTAAAAGCAGAAGCAGATCTAGGTTTGCCAAATCACACGATCTGATATTTGATTAAATGATTTAATTATCTGACACCAGGGTTAAAACACAGAAACTAAAGCCAGACATAATTTTAGCTCTGTAAGAGTAACACCAATAGTGACTACAGCTACCTAAAAATATTTCCTATTTATATTTATTTCTTGGGTAACATATAAATTTTTAAATAAAAGCACTGCATTTATGCCTCATACTCATTCAGCTCATGCTTTGCCATGGTTCGCCATGATGTGTTTGGGTAGTACTTGAGATTAGCCAGACAATTATTTATCTTTGCTGTTTAATTTTCCCTTATGGCTGTATCTACACAGCACAAAGTAAACTAGAGACTTGGCAGTTGTCTTGTTAATTTTATCAAAGCAAATGGCTAAACCACATAAATCAGGACAAAAATACAAAATCTGTATATATTGTCACAGACTCAGCTTGTAGTTGTTCATAAAATTACAAAGTAGTGGAAGCTGAAGGAGACCTTAGAGATGATCTGATTTTAGTTCCTTATTCTCTCTGAGAAAAGCTAAAGATGAAAAGTTTTTGTGACTTGTCCAAAGACACACAGCTAATTAGAATTCAGTGATCCTCCATGAGATCATGTTGCCTTTCATAGCCTTTGGGAAGGAGTATATTATACTGTTTGATTTTAACTTGCAACTCTTCCCAGAGTCCTAAATGTACTGTATTACTCTACTCCTCTCTCCCTTTTTTCTTCCCTTTCTTCCTTCCCTCCCTCCATTCCTATTTTCCTTTAAGAAATGCAAGGTAATTCAATATAATTTTGCTTTAAGGCCTACCAAAAGTAATTTTAGATACTCTAGAGGCTTGCAGAATCACAGCTAAGGATTACTATTTTATCAAATTCCAACATGTTATGTTCAAATTGTGTGAGGTGAAGTGGATATTTTTTGTAGAGAGGAACAAATTAGAGATATTTAAAATTAGTAACTTAGGTTGAATAGTTAACATCAATTATCGTAGGTTTCATAGACTAAATGCCTTAGGAGTTACTGGAGAATGAAAATCCAGAGATAGCTAAAATTATTACGAATGCTATCATAGCTAAGAATTTAAGAGATCGTTTCGCTATCCTGAGGAAGAGGAAATAGAAGTGTAGCTAATTCCTCCCATCTACCACCCCCTTCACCTTCAGTGCCAGCAAAATGTTAAAAAACCCAACTGCGAAGGTTTAACTCAGCTTGGGAGTTAATTTTTCAAATATTATTGTAACAAAAAGGCCTTATAAAGGGTATTTGTATTATATGCTTGCATGTGTGTAAATAAATGCAGTCTCCATCTCTTACTGGGACAATTCATTTTGCAGTCATTGTGTGCTTTGGCTTCCTGGGGCCTGTCAAATTATGGTGTTGCCTTTGAGTAAAAAATCACTTTAGGAATCAATAGCACTCACTGGAACGCAACCAGAACTACGCTTAAAAAGTGATATTAGTATTTGAACTGATTTTTCATTTTTTAGTCAAAGATCTCCAAGCTCTTTACTTATTTTTAGTGGCAAAGAGTGTTATAGATTTGACTCTGGGAATACTGAAACAATAAACAGTTAAAGAACAAAGAGTCATGAGTCATGGAGAGCCCATATTTTTAGAGGATAGCACTATAGAGTCATGTACGCTCTGCCTATCATATAATGCAGCCATTTGGAAAATCATCCCTCGCTTTTCTCAACCCAGTGTTTCTTTCCTCTCCAATACAGCCATTTTCCAAGACATACTTTACACCTAGAAACTACCTCCTATTATATATCTTATTTCAAAATTCTATTTATTTGAAAGCAATCAGAATACATACAGAAACTGCAGAGTAGAAAGGGGCTGTGGCAATCCTCTAGCAATTTCCCATCGAATGCAGGAATCCCCTATAATACCCCAGGCAGATGGACAGTCTCTACTTTAACAGCATTCCAGCTCTCCTGTAAATTATTCCCAATATTCAGCTGAAATTTACTCTAAGTTTTTACGGAGTTCTGTCTTCCGGAATAAAACAGAACAAATATATATCAAATACAGTCTCGTGCACAAGATAGCCCTTCAAAAAGGCCAAAATAGCCTCTTTCCTCATAAAGTTACAAACATGTCATTTTCCTCTTCGATCATCAAACTTCACTAAATAATAAACTGGAATTGTGCCACCTTTTCCTGACCTCCTCTCCTTCCTTATTTCTCTGTGAACTGAGTTTTGGCTTTGCTGTTTCTAATAACAGTGTTCTCTTTGATTATATATATATATATTCCCAATCTTAAGGCCTTTTCTCATTTACCATTGTTCTCTATTATTCCTTAAGTACTCTTTGACTGTTGACCTTTACCTGAGCACTGTACTCCAGGAAAGAGCAACAATTAGGAAAGTACCTTAACCTTTTGCTTTCTCAAATCCCTGGCATCTTTTTGTACTCCAGGAAATAACTAACCTTGAAGAACACCCTTCTCCATATGACTGTGTCAACTCTTTCTCAGGACTCCCATAAGACTCAGGGATGATCCCCTTCTTTACCTGTAACAAGGGCAAATATAGACCTTTCCCCTTTTGCCTGAACCTGCTGACAAAATCAGATAGAGATCCTCTAACTTTCCATCCTTTGCCCCATGAATGTTTATCTGAAATTAGAATTGTTTTTCCTTTTGAAATGAGCTACACACAGAGAGATACCAATCCTGTTTAGTTGACTGGACTTCCCCTGATTGCAAAACAACACAAAATCACCTCACCTATAATTTGCCTACTCCTTCCTATGAAAGTCTAATGGAAAACCACCCTGCCAAGACATGATCTTGGGACCTGGAGTCTCTATTGCAATAGATTAAGTAAAATCATCCCCTTAACTGTTGGTGCATTTTGCCTTTGACACCTTCTTAAAATATTCCTTTTTTTTTTTTTTTTTTTGAGATAGAGTCTCTGTTGCCCAGGCTGGAGTGCAGTGATGCAATCTCAGCTCACTGCAACCTCCGTCTCTCAGGTTTAAGCGATTCTCCTGCCTTAGCCTCCTGAGTAGCTGGGATTACAGGCATACACCATCACTGCCTGGCTAATTGTTGTACTTTTAGTAGAGACGGGGTTTCACCATGTTGGTCAGGCTGGTCTCGAACTCCTGACCTCATGATCCACCCGCCTCAGCCTCACAAAGTGTTGGGATTACAGGCGTGAGCCACCGATCCCAGCCAAAATATTGCTTTTCCTTATCTTCAATGAACATTATGTTCTGGATTTACTCCTACTGTTTTCTAGCTTTTCTTTTGCCATTTGGGGTCTAGTTTTCTCTTTCTGTCCCCTAACGTGACCACAATCCAAGATTCAAGTCTACATTATCCTTGTAGACTCTGTATCAGAAAACTCATTCCCTCTATTCAATCCTGACCTCTATCCAGGTAACCACCTGATTTATATTACCATTGTCTTATCATTGATCCTTAAACATCACTGTAAGCATATTTCTTTATCATGAAATCTTAACTCCTTGTCTCATATTCATCAATTTCCAAATTCTACTTCCAAATATTTATCTACAATCTTGACTCCACTCCTGGCTCCCATCCTGTATCTTCATATGAGACATCACCTGACCATTATCACTAGAAGTGTAACCGACTGGCCTTACCATTCTCTCAGCGGTCCAAATTTAAAATCCTCTCTCTCCACATGCACCTATGTCTGTTGATTCTTCTTTCTCAGAGGCACATCTCTCTAACTGAGGCCACAAAATGGAAAGAAAAGATTTAAAAATAAGAACTGTACTAATACAACTGATTTTAAATATATCAAACTCAAAGAGAATTGAGTCTAGCAATACTACAACAGTTTGGGCATGGCACCAGTAATAGCCAATGGGAAGAAGCACAGGTGGATGGGGGTAAAAAAATGTCTGAGGTTTATGATTAAGGGAAATAGTAAAATAGAAGGTCAATAGCAGAAATAGTCAACAAGCTTTGGAGGTAGAACACAGCAACTAGGAAAGTCCAATGTAAATCAACCATGGACATTTGGGGAAATCTGTCAGCCAATAATAGAGCCTCTTAATTACAGGTCCAATAACAAGATTACCGCATCTAAGAGAATGGATGGGGATAACACTGGGCCTTAGTCTTGGAGAAACCAGAATCTAAAAGAGAGAGGATAGGAATGTAGGTAATGTAAACCAAGCAGCAGTCTAGTTAATGGAACTGTTTCCAAGTAAGAAACCAATTATTTGTGGGTACCAGTTGACTTGATGGTGAGTCAATTGTGTGTAGGGCTCTTAAAATGACCCTGCCCCAGGAATAACAATGATATTGATTCCAAAGCCAGGTACAGAACTCACCTGAAAGAGAGATGGTCAGTGGTGAGTGATCTCACAGTGGGTCCCAGAGGATATATGACAGT
Organism: Sapajus apella; assembly: GCF_009761245.1. Classification (NCBI taxonomy): domain Eukaryota; kingdom Metazoa; phylum Chordata; class Mammalia; order Primates; family Cebidae; genus Sapajus; species Sapajus apella. Next base: position 6,485 of record NW_022439989.1, read on the forward strand.
ACCTCAAGCTGGCATTTCAGGGGTTGGTAGAGAAGATACTAATATCTGAACAAGAACAGTCATATCTTAATCATTCTGTTCCCAAGGTGGACCTCTTCACAACTTCTTCTCTGTTGTGGATAGCAGTAGCTAAAATAGTCACCTAAAGCTGACAGATGATAATATGGAAGGGAGAGGAGATGGTTGCTGCCCCAACAAATTATCTGACACCATTGAGTCTGAAACAAGGAACATAACTTTCCCTGATATTTAAATGAAAGTGTACTAAATTTAAACATTCTATCATAGTCTTACTGTCATTTGACTGGGTCACTTTTGATCTCTGCTGTTGGTCTGATCTACATATCCTTGTCATCACTGCTAAATCAGGTAATAAATTTCTCGAAGAGTAGTAAGGAGAATTATAAACTCATCTGTGCCCTGAGGCATCTTGTGTAATTATTGAGACCAAAAAATGGGAAAATACTAGAAATAGAAAAAATAGAGTTAATCTCGTTTTCTACAGTAGGTTTTAATGAGGTTTCAGAGGGAGAATTACTGAATTCAGGAAAGTGTAGCAATAAATTGGGGGTAAAGATGGTATAGAAAATATTCAGATGTGGGAGAAAATGAGATATAGACTTTTTCACTGAAGTTAACTTCAGTGTACATAACAGAGAGAGAAATTCTATGAAGCATCAACAACTTACAGCCAAGAGTAAAAGGAACACATGTGTAGTTGAGCACAGGTAGGTTTATTTTCATGTGATAGCTCGGAAGATTCTATGCCATGAAGAATCATGAGGTGTCTCACAAGAAGGGACTAGAAAGGGCTTTATTTGGGCAGGTGTTAGGTGATGTGGAGGTGTTTTTATGGAAACAGAACCTTGCTCTGGATTGGAATGCTGTCACAAAACAGAAGTAATTTTATAATTAGGCATCTCAATAAATACAATCTAGGAAGAGGGAGGAGTAAAGTAAGCATCATTATTCATATTAGCCAGGCTGAAGAAATATTCAGACATTCTGTGGTTTGGACAATGTTCATATTTAGTCTGCTTTCAGGCATGATTATTACGGTGGTCTTGTTTTGTCCTGATTCATCACACAAAGGGCCCTTGTCTGATGTTGGTGTTCTGCAAAATTGTTTATATTAACAGGAGAACACTAAGGCTAACTTGTGAGCTCCAGGCCAGTTCCTGCCTGTCGGAGGCTGCTTTTCTTTTTCTCAAGAGAAATAAGGAACAGTTAAACTCGACCTTTCCAGATCCGAGGTGTCATTTAAGGCCCTTTCTTCCATTTTCCTGTACCCACTCCATAGTTTCCCATCTGGTAATACTATAGGCATATAATTCCCCTGAGCATCATAGAAAGAGAAATTACATTGATTGCCCAGACACAGTGAAAAAAATTTTAATTCAACCCAGTGCCATCAGCTCAAGCTCTATCCTGAAAATGCTTTTACTGGCTCTTAAAGATGCATATGATTCCCAATGGGCTAGTGGCACTGTTTTCTAATTTAAAATATTTTAATTAAATAAAATCCTTCTTAAGGAAGAAAGAGCAAGCTAGATCAGAATCTGTCACCTCAGTTGTCTTCTCACTGCACTGATATGA
>NW_022439990.1:0-8079 GCF_009761245.1 Sapajus apella
AAGTGCTGAGATTACGGGCATGAGATTACACTGCACCCAGCTGCGGCCCCTTTTCTTTCTCTCTTTCCCTCTCTCTTTCTTTCTCTCTTTCTCTTCCTTCTTTCTTTCCTTCCTTCCTTCCTTTCTGTCCTTCCTTCCCTCCCTCCCTCCCCCACCCTTTCTTTCTTTCTTTTTCTCTCTTTCTTTCAGAGTCTTGCTCTGTTACCCCAGCTGGATTACAGTGGTATCTCAGCTCCCTGCAACCTCCACGTCCTGGGTTCAAGCGATTCTCCTGCCTCAGCCTCTTGAGTAGGTGAGACTACAGGTGCCCACCACCACACCCAGCTAATTTTTTGTATTTTTAGTAGAGACAGTGTTTTACCACGTTGACCAGGCTGGTTTTAAACCCCTGACTTCAAGTGATCCTCCTGCCTCAAAGTGCTGGGATTACAGGCATGAGCCACCATGCCGTCCCGTGGCCTCCTTTCAAGTGTGATTATCTTGGGCTGGTGGCACTTACTGAGGAACTGGAGTCACACCCTTCTGGGGCAGCTCTACTTACTACCATCCTTGGAAAACACAAATTTCAGTCAAAAACTTCACATTCCTCTTTTTTCTTCTTGAGCTCCTGTTTCCATTTCACTTTCCCTATAGTATTAGGTCATCCATGCAATTCATTTCCATCCTATACTGTCTTTTCATGATTGCCATAGAGCATTTCTTTGTAACAGAAATAGGCACTTGAATTCCAATTTCAATTTTTAATTTCTTGTGACCATAAACCTTGACGTGTTATTACTTCTGGCTAGAGTTGCCATTAGACCTAACTGATCAAAACGACATAAGTACAATACAAATTTGATAACAGTTTGAATATGGAGAGTTACATTTTATTTATTGAGAGGGATTTTTTAAATGTATATTCATGTATACGTTGATAAATATTATTTATTCATTGGAACAGGAATCACTATCAACACTATCCTTATTTTTAAATTTTAATCCCTAGATGAGTTTAGAAGCTTTTTTCACAAAAGTATGTGGAACTGGAAAGAGTTTTGTTATTACAGTGTCACTCAACTCTTTGGATTCTTTCCAAGATACTTGGCAGAAATCACTTGGAGCGCTTTTACTGAAAATCAGTGAACAACTCCATCAGTTCCGCCTTCAGTGTTGTATCATGACAACCCCCTTTTCTCTAAGGCTGTTCCCCTGAAGGAGCTTTGCTGTGATTTGAATGTGTCCCCCAAAGCTTATATGCTGGAAACTTAATATCCAATGCCACTGTTTTTTTTTTCTTTTTTTTTAATTTTTAATTTTTTTAATTTTTTAATTTTTAATTTTTATTTATTTTTTTATTTTTTATTTTTTTTTTTTGAGATGGAGTTTCACTCACGTTACCCAGGCTGGAGTGCAATGGCGCGATCTCGGCTCACCGCAACCTCCGCCTCCTGGGTTCAGGCAATTCTCCTGCCTCAGCCTCCTGAGTAGCTGGGATTACAGGCACGCGCCACCATGCCCAGCTAATTTTTTGTAGTTTTAGTAGAGACGGGGTTTCACCATGTTGACCAGGATGGTCTCGATCTCTTGACCTCGTGATCCACCCGCCTCGGCCTCCCAAAGTGCTGGGATTACAGGCTTGAGCCACCGCGCCTGGCCTATTATTATTACTTTGAGGCAGACTTTTGCCCTTGTTGCCCAGCTGGAGTGCAATGGTTCGATCTTGGCTCACTGCCGCCTCTGCCTCCCGGGTTCAAGCAGTTCTCCTGCCTCAGCCTCCCCAGTAGCTGGGATTACAGGCACCCACCACAACCCCCAGCTAATTTTTTTTTTTTAATTTTAATTTTTATTTTTAGTAGAGATGGGATTTCTCCATGTTGGCCAGACTGGTCTCGAATTCCTGGCCTCAAGTGATCCGCCTGCCTCGGCTTCCCAAAGTGCTGGGATTACAGGCGTGAGCCACCACTCCCGACTCATGCAGGCTTTAAAACTGAAGTGCTTTCTTCCGCTTGTCTGTTGCTCAAGGATTTGCCATCTCCTCCTTCCCAAAAGAACATGGAAGATGACTCAAGAACTTATTCGGGTCTGTTTAACAGCTGGCTCTAGAATAGAGCCCACGCTTAAGGTGGCTTGTTACTTTGGTTACACTGCGTGCTCTTAGTGATTTGACACGTAAGCTTTCACCTCTGGCTCTTGTGCAACTTGAATTCCAAATCCATGCTTTGAAATGGCTAGCTAATTATCCTGGTTGACTCACTGTGTCTACAAATGGACCTACTATCTTGCCTCTCTTAAACCTGCCCTTCCTTCTATGCATGGACAAGCAGAACATTTGGGAGCCACCCTTGACTCCTCTATCAAGTCCATCTCACTGTTTCCCTTAATTTGCCCTTTACTATCACTTGCTGGACTCTTTTTTTGTTTGTTTGAAACAGAATCTCACTCGTCACCCAGGCTGGAGTGCAGTGGCACCATCTCGGCTCACTGCAACCTCTGCCTCCATGGTTCAAGCGATTCTTCTGCCTCAGCCTCCTGAGTAGCTGGGATTACAGGTGCCCACCACCACACCTGGCAATTTTTTGTATTTTTAGTAGAGAGGAGGTTTTGCCATGTTGCCCAGGCTGGTCTCGAACTGCTGACCTCAGGGGATCTGGTAGCCTTGGCCTCCCAAAGTGCTGGGATTACAGTTGTGAGCCACCACTGCCAACTGCCTGAACTCTTGAAGTAGCTTTTATCTAAGCTTCATTCTCCATATGATTCTTCCTGAATGTGCCCCTTCCCACCCCCACTGCTTTCAGGATAATGACCAAATTCCGTGATCTGTTCCCTGCTTACCAAGCTATCCAAATTTATCTCTTGGCTTCTATTCCCAGCCCCAATTTCCATCCCACACTGTACACTCCAGATACACTTGCAATTCCCAGGATTCATTGTGCCATCTTGCCTTCATATGTTTCTCTGTGCTAGAAATGCCTTTCACTTTCTCCAATCTGCCTCTTTGTTCAAAAGCCAATTCAAACGTCTCTGGGAAGTTTCCCACACCACAAGGAAAGCTGCTCTGTGCCTCCTCTGCACCGTTACTGTCACACTTTCCTAGCCAGATTCTGCAATTGTATTTCTGCAATTACTGAAACACGCATTTCTCTCTGACCAGACAAAGCTCCCCAAGGCCAGACCGCATTAGTCTCTACTCCTAATGCTTGAGGAAGGGCACACGAGTTGCAGATGCTTAGTGACTATTTCTTTAGTGATAGATTCATGAGGAACAGCAGTTCAGCTATAGCTAAGACAGCCTTGGGGTGTGGGGTGGGGCCGGTGAGGTGCCTTCCAACCAGAAAAGAACTTGTAAATCTATAGACATAGGTCATAAACTGAGGGTGTGTTTCACCCAAAGATGTGCTCATTTCTCTCCAGGGAGGCATGGTTGGGGGTGGGAGAGGCATGGAGAACACAAGATTTTGGTATTGAAAAATAGCAAAGAAGCCGGGCGCGGTGGCTCACGCCTGTAATCCCAGCACTTTGGGAGGCCGAGGCGGGTGGATCACGAGGTCAAGAGATCGAGACCATCCTGGTCAACATGGTGAAACCCCGTCTCTACTAAAAACACAAAAAATGAGCTGGGCATGGTGGCGCGTGCCTGTAATCCCAGCTACTCAGAAGGCTGAGGCAGGAGAATTGCCTGAACCCAGGAGGCGGAGGTTGCGGTGAGCCGAGTTCGCGCCATTGCACTCCAGCCTGGGTAACAAGAGCGAAACTCCGTCTCAAAAAAAAAAAAAAAAAAAAAAATAGCAAAGAGTCTAAAAATGTTATTGCTGGAAGGACATTCAAGCTTATAAACCTTTAGGACAAGACTGCATCTTCTAAATAGACATTTTAAAATATGCTTCAACACGCTACAGTTGAGGAAACCAGCCCAGAAAAGGGGAACTGACTGCATTAAGACCACAAAGCAATTTAGTGGTTTCTTCACTCTTTTTTTTCCCTAAGGGACAGGGTCTCACTGTGTCGCCCAGGCTGGAGTGCAGTAGCACAATCACACCTCACTACAGCCTTGACGTCCTGGGCTCAAGTTAATCTTCCCACCTCAGCCTCCCAAGTGGCTGGGACTATAGGCGAGAGCCACCATGCCTGGCTGATTTATTTATTTATTTATTTTTCTTTCTCTCTTTTTTTTTTAGAGACGGGGTTTCGCCATGTTGGACAGGCTGGTTTCGAACTCCTGACCTCAAGTGATCCACCCACTTCGGCTTCCCAAAGTGCTGGGATTACAGGCGTGAGCCACCACACCCAGCCTTTATTTATTTATTTTTAACAGAGTCTCAGTCTGTTGCCAGGCTGGAGTGCAGTGGCATGATCTCTGTTCACTGCAACCTCTACCTCCCGGGTTCAAGTGATTCTCCTGCCTCAGCCTCCTGTGTAGCTGGGACTACAGGTGCACGACACCATGCCCAGCCAATTTTTGTGTTTTCAGTAGAGATGAGGTTTCACCATGTTGGCCAGGATGGTCTCAGTCTCTTGACATCGTGATCTGCCCACCTCGGGCTCCCAAAGTGCTAGGATTACAGGCATGAACCACTGCGCCCGGCCCGATTTTTAAATTTTTATTATTATTTTTTTAACGTAGAGACAGAGGTTGCCCCATATTTCCCTGGCTGATCTCAAACTAACACCTGGGCTCAGCCATCCTCCCCTGCCTCGGCCTCCCAATATGCTGGGATTTCAGGTGTCAGCCACTGTTCCTGGCCAGATATCTTCACTCTTAACCCTATTCTCTTCATAATTCTCATGTTAATTGGGATTTAGATCAGAAAGCAGGGAGAAAATGGTTTTCAGTTCTCCTAAGATAAGGGGTTAGAAATTAAGTTGAGTCTTTTGAGAAAAGTGAAATGAGGATGATCATCTTGTTGGCTATCATTGCTGGTTGTATCTCTTTGCACACCTTTAAGTTGACATCTAGTTTATTATTGTTATTATTTGTTTTTGATTTTTTGAGACGGAGTCTTGCTCTGTCACCAGGCTGGAGTGCAGTGGTGCTATCTCAGCTCACTGCAACCTCTGCCTCCTGGGTTCAAGCGATTCTTCTGCCTCAGCCTCCCGAGGTAGCTGGGACCACAGGTGCGTGATACCATGCCCAGCTAATTTTTGTATTTTCAGTAGAGACGGGGTTTGACCATGTTGGCCAGGATAGTCTTGATCTCCTGACCTCCTGATCCACCCGCCTTGGCCTCCCAAAGTGCTGGGATTACAGGCGTGAGCCACTGCACCTGGCCTATTACTTGTTTTTTGAAATGGAGACCTACTCTGTTGCTCAGGCCAAAGTGTAGTGGTGTGATCTCGGCTCACTGCAAGCTCCACCTCCCAGGTTCGAGCAATTCTCCTGCCTCAACCTCCCTAGTAGCTGAGATTACAGGCATGTGCCACCATGCCCAGCTAATTTTTTTTTTTTTTGAGACGGAGTCTTGCTCTGTCGCCCAGGGTGGAGTGCAGTGGCATGATCTTGGCTCACTGCAACCTCCGCCTCCCAGGTTCAAGCGATTCTTCTGCCTCAGCCTCCTGAGTAGATGGGATTACAGGCATGTACCACCATACCCAGCTAATTTTTTTAAAATTTTATTTATTTATTTTTATCAATGTACTCCTCAGGGATCTAATTTTTATATTTTTCGTAGAGACAGGGTCTACCATGTTGGTCACGCTGGCGCCTGGCTAATTTTTGACATCTAGGTTTTTAAATCATAACTTTAAGTAGTTGCAAAACTTGTGGTTGAAGGGTTTCTATAGGGGGTTGTACTTTTCTGAGCACTATTAGAACTCAAATTTGAAATTTCTGTTTTTAATTATATCCCAAGAGAGTCAATGAAAGATATCCACCGGCCGTGATCGTATAGTGGTTAGTAGTCGCTGTTGTGCCCGCAGCAACCTCGGTTCGTATTCAAGTCAAGGCACCAAAAAAAAAAAAAAAAGAAAGAAAGAAAGAAAAGGAAAAAGAAAGATATCCACAGTGTTATCTCCTTTTTTTGTTTTTATTTATTTATTTATTTGAGACACAATCTCACTCTGTTGGCTAGGGTGGAGTGCAGTGGTGCAATCCCAACTCACTGCAGCCTCAACCTCCCAGGCTCATGCAATCCTCCTGCCTCAGCCTCCCAAGTAACTGGGACCACAGGCACATGCCACCATGCCTGGCTAATTTTTTTTTTAAGACATGGGGTTTTGCCACGTTGCCCAGGCTAGCCTAGAACCCCTGAGCTCAAGCAATCTCCCTACCTCCCTACCTCAGTCTCCCCAAGTGCTGAGATTACGGGCATGAGATTACACTGCACCCAGCTGCGGCCCCTTTTCTTTCTCTCTTTCCCTCTCTCTTTCTTTCTCTCTTTCTCTTCCTTCTTTCTTTCCTTCCTTCCTTCCTTTCTGTCCTTCCTTCCCTCCCTCCCTCCCCCACCCTTTCTTTCTTTCTTTTTCTCTCTTTCTTTCAGAGTCTTGCTCTGTTACCCCAGCTGGATTACAGTGGTATCTCAGCTCCCTGCAACCTCCACGTCCTGGGTTCAAGCGATTCTCCTGCCTCAGCCTCTTGAGTAGGTGAGACTACAGGTGCCCACCACCACACCCAGCTAATTTTTTGTATTTTTAGTAGAGACAGTGTTTTACCACGTTGACCAGGCTGGTTTTAAACCCCTGACTTCAAGTGATCCTCCTGCCTCAAAGTGCTGGGATTACAGGCATGAGCCACCATGCCGTCCCGTGGCCTCCTTTCAAGTGTGATTATCTTGGGCTGGTGGCACTTACTGAGGAACTGGAGTCACACCCTTCTGGGGCAGCTCTACTTACTACCATCCTTGGAAAACACAAATTTCAGTCAAAAACTTCACATTCCTCTTTTTTCTTCTTGAGCTCCTGTTTCCATTTCACTTTCCCTATAGTATTAGGTCATCCATGCAATTCATTTCCATCCTATACTGTCTTTTCATGATTGCCATAGAGCATTTCTTTGTAACAGAAATAGGCACTTGAATTCCAATTTCAATTTTTAATTTCTTGTGACCATAAACCTTGACGTGTTATTACTTCTGGCTAGAGTTGCCATTAGACCTAACTGATCAAAACGACATAAGTACAATACAAATTTGATAACAGTTTGAATATGGAGAGTTACATTTTATTTATTGAGAGGGATTTTTTAAATGTATATTCATGTATACGTTGATAAATATTATTTATTCATTGGAACAGGAATCACTATCAACACTATCCTTATTTTTAAATTTTAATCCCTAGATGAGTTTAGAAGCTTTTTTCACAAAAGTATGTGGAACTGGAAAGAGTTTTGTTATTACAGTGTCACTCAACTCTTTGGATTCTTTCCAAGATACTTGGCAGAAATCACTTGGAGCGCTTTTACTGAAAATCAGTGAACAACTCCATCAGTTCCGCCTTCAGTGTTGTATCATGACAACCCCCTTTTCTCTAAGGCTGTTCCCCTGAAGGAGCTTTGCTGTGATTTGAATGTGTCCCCCAAAGCTTATATGCTGGAAACTTAATATCCAATGCCACTGTTTTTTTTTTCTTTTTTTTTAATTTTTAATTTTTTTAATTTTTTAATTTTTAATTTTTATTTATTTTTTTATTTTTTATTTTTTTTTTTTGAGATGGAGTTTCACTCACGTTACCCAGGCTGGAGTGCAATGGCGCGATCTCGGCTCACCGCAACCTCCGCCTCCTGGGTTCAGGCAATTCTCCTGCCTCAGCCTCCTGAGTAGCTGGGATTACAGGCACGCGCCACCATGCCCAGCTAATTTTTTGTAGTTTTAGTAGAGACGGGGTTTCACCATGTTGACCAGGATGGTCTCGATCTCTTGACCTCGTGATCCACCCGCCTCGGCCTCCCAAAGTGCTGGGATTACAGGCTTGAGCCACCGCGCCTGGCCTATTATTATTACTTTGAGGCAGACTTTTGCCCTTGTTGCCCAGCTGGAGTGCAATGGTTCGATCTTGGCTCACTGCCGCCTCTGCCTCCCGGGTTCAAGCAGTTCTCCTGCCTCAGCCTCCCCAGTAGCTGGGATTACAGGCACCCACCACAACCCCCAGCTAATTTTTTTTTTT
>NW_022439991.1:0-340 GCF_009761245.1 Sapajus apella
AAAAAAAAAAAAAAAACTCACTCATCTTTTTCATTCTGTACGTTGAATATACACCTGGACAATCATTTTGCTACATAGCTACGTTTTTGTTTTAGAGCCAGATATTTCTCATTACATCCTACACTCACATTCACTCAGGAATATCTAAACGCAGCTTTTAGAAGAAAAGTATTTCTAACTGGCTGAATCCAATCATAGATTCCGCTTCCTAACATGAACGAACACGCAGAATAGCAGTTTGAAACATTCGTTTCTCCTGTGGTTGAGACGCGATCTTACCGTTAATTCTTAAGAGCCTGTATATAGCTGGAAATATCTCTTTCCAGATTTTCCAAAGAAA
>NW_022439991.1:350-8076 GCF_009761245.1 Sapajus apella
GCAACTTGAATATACACCTTGACAATCATTCTGCTACATAGCTAGCTCCGTTTTTGTTTTAGAGCCAGATATTTGTCATTACATCGTATATTCCAATTCACGCAGGAATATCCAAACGCTGCTTTTAGAAGAAACGCGTTTCTAACTCGCTGAATCTAATCATAGATGTAACTTCCTAATGTGAATGAACACTCAGTAGAGCATTTGGAAAGAGATATTTCTCCTGTGGTTTAGACGCCCTCTTACCGCTAATACTTATGAGTCTGTATATGGTTGGCAATATCTCTTTCCAGATCCTCCAAAGAAAGCGTTTCTGAACTGCTACATTCACACATCTGTGTAACTCTGTAAGTTGAATATACACCTTTACAGTCATTCTGCTACATATCTTCGTTTTTGTTTTAGAGTCAGATATTTCTCATTACACCCTATACTCCCATTCATTCCGATATATCCAAACGAGGCTTTTAGAAGAAACGTGTTTCTAACTCGCTGAATCTAAACATAGATGCAGTTTCCTAAGGTGAACGAACTCACAGCATAGAAGTTTGAAACAGTCGTTTCTCCTATGGTTTACACGCTCTCTTACCACTAATTCCCATGAGCCTGTGTATAGCTGGAAATATCTCTTTCCAGATTCTACAAAGAAAGGGTTTCTGAACTGCTACATTCACACATCTGTTTAACTCTGTACGTTGAATATACACCTTGACAATCATTCTGCTACATAGTTCCGTTTTTGTTTTAGAGCCAGATAATTCTCATTACATCCTACACTCCCTTTCACTCAGGAATATCCAAACGCAGCTTTTAGAAGAAACGTATTTCTAACTCGCTGAATTTAATCATATATGAATCTTCCTAAGTTGGACGAACACACAGCAGAGAAGTTTGAAATAGACGTTTCTCCTGTGGTTTAGATTCGATCTTACCGCAAATTCTTATGATCCTGTATATGGCTGTAAATGTCTCTTTCCAGATTCTCCAAAGAACGGGTTTCTGAACTGCTACATTCACACACCTGTTTAACTCTGTAAGTTGAATATACTCCTTGACAGTCATTCTGCTACAAAGCACCGTTTTTGTTTTATAGCCAGATATTGCTCATTATATCCTATACCCTCATTGACGCAGGAATATGCAAACGCAGCTTTTAGAACAAATGTGTTTCTAACCCGCTGAATCTAAACATAGATGCAACTTCCTAAAGTGAAGGAACACATAGCAGAGAAGTTTGAAACACACGTTTCTTCTGTGGTTTAGATTCGATATTACCGCAAATTCTTATGAGCCTGTATAACTTTGGAAATATCTCTTTCCAGATTCTCCAAAGAAAGGGTTTCTGAACTGCTATATTAACACTTCTGTTTAGGTCTGTAACTTGAATGTACACCTTGACAATCATTCTGATACATAGCTCCCTTTTTGTTTTAGAGCCAGATATTTCTCATTATATCCTATACTCCCATTCACACAGGAATAACCAAACGCAGCTTTTAGAAGAAACGTGTTTCTAAGTCGCTGAATCTAATCATAAATACAACTTCCTAAGGTGAAAAACACACATCAGAGAAGTTTGAAACAGACGTTTCTTCTATGGTTTAGATTCGATGGAACCGCTAATTCTTATGAGCCTGTAAATGGCTGGAAATATCTCCTTTCAGATTCACTAAACAAAGGGTTTCTCCACTGCTACATTCACACATCTGTTTAACTCTGAAAGTTTAATAAACACCTTGACAATCATTCTGCTGCATAGGTCCGTTTTTGTTTTATATCAAGATATTTCTCATTATTTCCTATACTCCGATTCCACAGGAATATCCAAACGCAGCCTTTGGAAGAAACCTGTTTCTAACTCGTGAATCTAATCATAGATGCAACTTCCTGTGGTGAACTAACACACAGCAGAGAAGGTTGAAACAGACGTTTCTCCTGTTGTTTAGATTCGATCTTACCGCAAATTCTTATGAGCCTGTATATATTTGGAAATATCTCTTTCCTGATTCTCCAAAGAAAGGGTTTCTGAACTGCCATATTAACACGTCTGTTTAGGTCTGTGACTTGAATGTACACCTTGACAATCATTCTGATACATAGCTCCGTTTTTGTTTTAAATCAAGATATTTCTCATTATTTCCTATACTCCAATTCCACAGGAATATCCAAACGCAGCCTTTAGAAGAAACCTGTTTCTAACTCGTAAATCTAATCATAGATGCAACTTCCTGTGGTGAACTAACACACAGCAGAGAAGTTTGAATCAGACGTTTCTCCTGTTGTTTAGATTCGATCCTACTGCTAATTCTTATGAGCCTGTATATGGCTGGAAATATCTCTCTCCAGATTCTACAAAGAAAGGGTTTCTCAACTGCTACATTCACACATCTCTTTAACTCTGTAAGTTGAATAAACACCTTGACAATCATTCTGCTACATAGCTCCGTTTTTGTTTTAGAGCCAGATATTTCTCATTACATCCTATACTCCAATTGACTCAGGAATATCCAGAGGCAGCTTTTAGAAGAAACGTGTTTCTCCCTCGCTGAATCTAATCATAGATGCAACTTCCTAATATGAACGAACACACAGAAGAGCAGTTTGAAAGAGACGTTTCTCCTGTTGTTTAAACGCGATCTTTCTGCTAATTCTTCTGAGCCTGTATATGGATGGAAATATCTCTTCCCAAACACTTCAAAGAAACGGTTTCTCAACTGCTACATTCACACATCTTTTTAACTCTGTAAGGTGTGTATACACCTTTACAAGCATTCTGCTACATAGCCCCGTTTTTGTTTTAGAGCCAGATATTTCTCATTACATCCTATACTCTCAAGGACGCAGGAATATCCAAACGCAGCTTTTAGAAGAAACGTGTATCTCACTCGCTGAATCGAATCATAGATGCAATTTACTAAGGTGAAAGAACACACAGCAGAGAAGTTTGAAAGAGAGGATTCTCCTGTGATTTAGATTCGTTCTTACCGCTAATTCTTCTGAGCGTTTATACGGCTGGAAATATCTCTTTCCAGATTCTCCAAAGAAAGGGTTTCTCAACTGCTACGTTCACACATCTCTTTAACACTGTAAGTTGAATGTACACCTTGACAATAATTCTGCTACATAGCTCTGTTTTTGTTTTAGAGCCAGATATTTCTCATTACATCCTATACTCCTATTGACTCAGGAATATCCAAACGCAGCTTTTAGAAGAAACGTGTTTCTCACTCGCTGAATCTAATCATAGATGCAGCTTCGTAATGTGAACGAAAACATAGAAGAGCAGTTTGAAATAGACGTTTCTCCTGTGGTTTAGATTGGATCTTACCGCTAATACTTATGAGCCTGTATATGGCAGGAAATATCTCTTTCCAGATTCTCCAAAGAAAGGGTTTCTCAACTGCTACAATCACACTTCGGTTTAACTCTGCAAGTTGAATATACAGCTTGACTATCATTCTGCTACATAGATCCTTTTTTCTTTAGAGCCAGATATTTGTCATTACATCGTATATTCCAATTGACTCAGGAATATCCAAACGCAGCTTTTAGAAGAAACGCGTTTCTAACTTGCTGAATCTAATCATAGTTGCAACTTCCTAAGGTGAACGAACACACAGCAGAGAAGTTTCAAACAGACGTTTCTCCTGTGCTTTAAACGCGATCTTACCGCTAACTCTTAAGAGCCTGTATATGACCTGAAATATCTCTTTCCAGATTCCCAAAGAGAGGGTTTCTCAACTGCTACATTCACACATCTGTTTAAATCTGTAAGTTGAATATACACCTTGACAATCATTCTGCTACATAGCTCCGTTTTTGTTTTAGAGCCAGATATTTCTCATTACATCCTATACTCTCAAGGACTCAGGAATATCCAAAAGCAGCTTTTAGGAGAAACGTTTATCTCACTCGCTGAATCTAATCACAGATGCAACTTGCTACTATGAACGAACACACAGAAGAGCAGTTTGAAAGAGACTTTTCTCCTGTGGTTTAGACGTGATCTTTCTGCTAATTCTTATGAGCCTGTATATGGCTGGCAATATCTCTTTCCAAGTTCTACAAAGAAAGGGTTTCTCAACTGCTACATTCACACATCCGTTTAACTCTGTAAGTTCAGTATACACCTTTACAGTCATTCTGCTACATATCTTCGTTTTTGTTTTAGAGCCAGATATTTCTCATTACACCCTATACTCCCATTCATTCAGATATATATAAACGCAGCTTTTAGAAGAAACGTGTTGCTAACTCGCTGAATCTAAACATAGATGCAGTTTCCTAAGGTGAACGAACTCACAGCATAGAAGTTTAAAACAGTCGTTTCTCCTATGGTTTACACGCTCTCTTACCGCTAATTCTCATGAGCCTGTGTACAGCTGGAAATATCTCTTCCCAGATTCTCCAAACAATTGTTTTCTGAAATGCTACATTCACAAATCTGTTTAACTCTGCAACTTGAATATACACCTTGAAAATCATTCTGCTACATAGCTCTGTTTTTGTTTTAGAGAAAGACATTTCTCATTACATGCTATAATCCCATTCACTCAGGATTATCTAAACACAGCTTTTACAGGAAATGTGTTTGTATCTCGCTGAATCTAACCATACATGCAACTTCCTAAGGTGAACGAACACAAAGCAGAGAAGTTTGAATCAGACGTTTCTCCGGTGGTTTAGATTCGATCTTACCGCTAACTGTTATGAGCCTGTAAATCGCTGGAAATATCTCTTTCCAAACTCTCAAGGAAAGGGTTTCTCCACTGCTACATTCACACATCTGTTTAACTGTGTAAGTTGAATAAACACCTTGACAATAATTCTGCTACATAGCTCCTTTTTGTTTTAGAGCCAGATATTTCTCATTACATCCTATACTCCCTTTCATTCAGGAATATAAAAACGCAGCTTTTAGAAGAAACGTGTTTCTATCTCGTTAAATCTAAACATAGATGCAACTTCCTAATACGAACGAACACACTGCAGAGAAGTCTGAAACAGACATTTCTCCTGTGGTTTAGACGCGATCTTGCCGCTAATTATTAAGAGACTGTATATGGCTGTAAATATCTCTTTCCAGATTCTCCAACGAAAGTGTTTCTTAACTGCTACATTCACAGATCTGTTTATCTCTGTAATTGGAATGTTCACCTTGATAATCATTCTGCTACATAGCTACGTTTTTGTTTTAGAGTCAGATATTTCTCATTACATTCTACACTCCCATTCACTCAGGAATATCCAAACGCAGCTTTTAGAAGAAACGTGTTTCTAACTCGCTGAATCTAATCATAGATGCAACTTCCTAATATGAACGAATACACAGAAGAGTAGTTTGTAAAGGTCGTTTCTCCTGTGGATTAGATGTGATCTTTCTGCTAATTCTTATGACACTGTATATGGCTGGAAATATCTCTTTCCAAACTGCCCAAAGAAAGGGTTTCTCAAGTGCTTCTTTCACACATCCCTTTAACTCAGTAAGTTGAATGTACACCTTGACAATCATTCTGCTACATAGCTCCGTTTTTGTTTTAGAGCCAGATATTTCTCATTACCTAATATACTCCTATTGACTAAGAAATATGCAAACTCAGCTTTTAGAAGAAACGTGTTTCTCACTCGCTGAATCTAAACATAGATACAACTTCGTTATGTGAACGAACAAACAGAACAGCAGTTTGAGAGACGTTTCTCCTGTGGTTTAGAGGCGATTTTACCGCTAATTCTTATAAGCCTGTATATGGCTGGAAATATCTCGTTCCAAATTCATCAAAGAAAGGGTTTCTCAACTGCTACATTCACAAATCTGTTTAACTCTGTAAGTTGAATAAACACCTTGACAATCATTCTGCTACTTAGCTCTGTTTTTGTTTTAGAGCCAGATATTTCTCATTACATCCCATACTCCCATTGACTTAGGAATATCCAGACGCAGCTTTTAGAAGAAACGTGGTTTTCACTCGCTGAATCTAATCATAGATGCAACTTCCTAATATGAAGGAACACAAGAAGAGCAGTTTGAAATAGACGTTTCTCCTGTGGTTTAGATTCGATCTTACCGCTAATTCTTATGAGCCTGTATATGCCTGGAAATATCTCTTTGCAGATTCTCCAAAGAAAGGGTTTCTCAACTGCTACATTCACACATCGGTTTAACTCTGTAAGTTGAATATACACCTTGACAATCATTCTACTATATAGCGAGCTCCGTTTTTGTTTTAGAGCCAGATATTTCTCATTACACGCTATACTCCCATTTACTCAGGAATATCCAAACGCAGCTTTTAGAAGAAACGTGTTTCTAACTCGCTGAATCTAAACATACATGTAACTTCCTAAGTTGAACAAACATACAGCAGACAAGTTTGAAACAGACGTTTCTCCTGTGGTTTAAACGGGATCATACCGGTAATACTTAGGAGCCTGCATATGGCTGCAAATATCTCTTTCCAGATTCTCCAAAGAAAGGGTTTCTGAAAGGCTACATTCACACATCTGTTTATCTCTCTACGGTGAATACTCACCCTGACAATCATTGTGCTACATAGCTCCATTATTCCTTTAGATCCAGATATTTCTCTTTATGTCCTATTCTCCCATTAACTCAGGAATACTCAAACGCAGCTTTTAGAAGAAAAGTGTTTCTAACTCGCTGAATCTAATCATAGATGCAACTTCCTAAGGTGAACGAACACACAGCAGAGCAGTTTGAAAGAGACGTTTCCAGTGTGTTTTAAACGCGATCATAACACTAATTCTTATGAGCCTGTACATGGCTGGAAATATCTCTTTCCAGATTCCCCAACGAAAGGGTTTCTGAACTGCTACATT
This sequence comes from Sapajus apella, assembly GCF_009761245.1. Classification (NCBI taxonomy): domain Eukaryota; kingdom Metazoa; phylum Chordata; class Mammalia; order Primates; family Cebidae; genus Sapajus; species Sapajus apella. The sequence continues at coordinate 7,188 of NW_022439991.1, forward strand.
CACAAATCTGTTTAACTCTGTAAGTTGAATACACAACTTGGCAGTCATTCTTCTACATATCTTCATTTTTTCTTTAGAGCAAGATATTTCTCATTACACCCTATACTCCCATTCACTCAGATATATCCAAACGCAGCTTTTAGAAGAGACTTGTTTCTAACGCGCTGAATCTAATCATAGATGCAACTTCCTAAGATGAACGAAGACACAGGAGAGAACATTGAAAGAGTCGTTTCTCCTGTGGTTTAGACGCGGTCTTACCGTCAATTCTTATGAGCCTGTGTATGGCAGGAAATATCTCTTTCTAGATTCTACATAGAAAGGGTTTCTGAACTGCTACATACACATTTGTTTAACTCTGTACGTTGAATATACACCTAGACAATCATTCTACTATATATCTCCTTTTTTGTTTTAGAGCCAGATATTTCTCATTACACCCTATATTCCCATTCACTCAGGAATATCCAAACGCAGCTTTAAGAAGAAACGTGTTTCTAACTCACTGAATCTAATCAAAGATGGAACTTCGTGATAAGAACGAACACACAGCAGAGTAGTTTGAAACAGACGTTTCTCTTGTGGTTTAGACATGATCTTACCGCTAATTATTAAGAGCCTGAATATGGCTGGAAATACATCTTTCCACGTTCTCCAAATAAAGGGTTTCTGAACTGCTACATTCACACATCTGTTTAACTTTGTAAGTTGAATACACACCTTGATAATCATTCTGCTACATAGCTCCGTTATTGTTTTAGAGCCAGATATTCCTCGTTACATCCTGTAATTCTTATGATCCTGTATATAGCTGGAAATATCTCTTTCCAGATTCTTCAAAGAAAGGGTTTCTGAACCTCTACATTCACTTATCTTTTTAACTCTGTAA
>NW_022439992.1:0-8075 GCF_009761245.1 Sapajus apella
TTCTAAAATGTTTTATGCATGTGTAGGCTCAGACACTGACTTAGGTTTGTAAAAAATATAATGAACTGTTACATGCAGTTCATTATATTTTTTGTGAAGAAAAGGAACATATTTTATTTCTATAATTTAAATTTCTGTGCCATTCATTCCAGACAGGTTATTGTAAATTTAAAGTATAAAATAACATAGTGTGCACATGGTGAGTATGTTAGACATTGATTTCCAGTCTGCAAATAGGGAATTGACTAGAATCCTTCAGTAATTCCACAAATATATATTCAGCTTTTACTGGGTTTTAGGTATACACAAAGTTGAGGAAAATCTGATCCTTGACCCAAGGAGCTTATAGCCTAAGAGAGAAGTTGTAGGATACATACATATCCTTACTGTTAAATAAAACATATTCAAAATCATTAGAGGTTAAAAAGTGCTTTTGAACTGAGAGAAGTAAAAAAATATATACATAGAGCAGTTATCAAAATTTCATTGGATTGGGCCTTAATATTAAGTCTTTAATATTTGGGCAAAAATTAGATGAAATGAATTGAATTAGTTTGGAGGGAGTAACAGTAACAAGAGACTAGAAGAATGAGAAGGTAGGTTTGGTCCTTGACAGTGAGCAATCCCAATTGACTAGAAAATAGAGTATGGGAAAAATGAAGACAAAAGGTAAGCTTGATAAAAATCTTCTACATTCTTCAATGTTGAGCTAAATCATTTGGACTTTATTCCTCAAGTTATGAAGAATAAGAATTAGTATATATTGCATTATTATGCACCTTATAACCAGTTCTTTACATAGGCTGTGTAATTTAAGTTTTTCATCAACCTCATAATGAAAGCAATTTACATACAGGAGTCCGTAAATAGGATATAAGTGGCTCTTGTTCCAAAGCTCTGTGTGTGTGTGTGTGTGTGTGTGTGTGTGTGTGTGTGTGTGTGTGTGATGGAGTCTGCCCTGTTGGCCCAGGCTGGAGTGCAGTGGTGCGATCTCAGCTCACTGCAACCTCCGCCTCCCAGGTTCAGACCATTCTCCTGCCTCAGCCTCTTGAGTAGCTGGGATTACAGGTGCACACCACCATGACTGGTAATTTTTTGTATCTTTAGTAGAGACGGGGTTTCACCATATTGACCAGGCTAATTTGAAACTCCTGACCTTGTGATCCACCTGCCTCAGCCTCCTAAAGTGCTGGGATTACAGGTGTGAGCCACAACACCTGGCCTTCTACATGACATCCTTGTGGTCATAAATGACTTTGAGAATTTGATGAATGCCATGGAGCTTCTTTCCAAAGAAATGCATATGTACATACATACACAAAATTTTTCCTATACTTTTATGGTATTCATTAATTTCCATTTCATTCCCTGTTAAAACACCACCCAAAGATATCTCTTATAAGGCAATGCATTTCCTTCTAATTCCATGATCCAGTAATATTTCAACACAGCAATGTAGTAAAGAATGCTGTAGAACTAAGTTTTCAATAAGGTCATTATGCTTATTATGTCAACAAAAAATGTGTGTTAATGATTAACTAAAACAAAGTAATAATGTTACCCCAAATTTAGAAATGTTCATCATAAAATAAAACAGATTGGTCTGAATCTGAACTACCTCACAATAATTTGAATCTCTTTAATGTTTTATCAGTTTTGTTTTACTTGTCTTAATATATATGTTTTTGGTGCATTGCTTTAATTTTTTACCATTATTTTAAGCGTACAGAAAAGTATGCAGAAAAAATATATAATCCCTGGTCCTGTTTATCAAATCTTTTATTTTTTATTTTTTTATTATACTTTAAGTTCTGGAGTACAAGTGCAGACCATGCAGAATTGTTACATAGGTATACATATGTCATGGTGGTTTGCTGCATCCATCCCCCCATCATCTACATTAGGTATTTCTCCTTATGTTATCCATCCCCAATCTTCCCACCCACTGCTATCCCTCCCCCAGCCCTTTCACCCCACAACAGGCCCTGGTGTGTGACATTCCTTTCCCTGTGTCCATATGTGCTCATTGTTCAACACCCACTTATAAATGAGAACATGAAGTGTTTGTTTTTCTGTTCTTGTGTCAGTTTGCTGAGAATGATGGTTTCTAACTTTATCCATGTTCCTACAAAGGACATCATGGACTCATCCTTTTTTATGGCTGCATAGTGTTCCATAGTGTATATGTGCCAAATTTTCTTTATCCAATCTATCATTGATGGCCATTCGGGTTGGTTCCAAGTCTTTGCTATTATAAACAGTGCCACAATGAGCATACATGTGAATGTGTCATTATAATAGAATGATTTATAATCCTTTGGGTATATACCCAGTAATGAGATTACTGGGCCAAATGGTATTTCTATTTCTATATCCTTGAAGAAATGCCACACTGTCTTCCACAATGGTCAAACTAATTTACACTATCACCATCAGTGTAAAAGCATTCCTATTTCTCCACATCCTCTCCAGCATCTGTTGTCTCAAGATGTTTTAATGATCACCTTTCTAACTGGTGTGAGATGGTATCGCAATGTGGTTTTGATTTGCATTTCTCTAATGACCAGTGATGATGAGCTTCATTTCCTATGTTTGTTGGCTGCAAAAATGTCTTCTTTCGAAAAGTGTCTGTTCATATCCTTCGGCCAATTTTTGATGGGGTTGTTTATTTCTTATAAATTTGTTTAAGTTCTTTGCAAGTCTTAATATTTTTATCTAATGTTTTCCATTTTAAGAAATCTGAATATCCTATTTTAACCGTATCTTTCTATTTAAATAGAAACATTTTTGTTGGTTGGAAATTCTTGTATTTCAGTTGCTTAGCCATTTTGTCCTTAAGGCCTTAGAGACAAAATGGCTAAATCCGAGTCATGAATCTGTACTGCTAACAATGTAAATCTGGACACACTACATACACTGCATTTTATTTAAGACCATAGAACTCTGTCAGCTTCCTTTCCTGAAAATTGGGAATAATAGTAATTATTTTATTCCTTAAAAGTTTATATGTAGAAAATTTCTAAATGATAGAAGTAGTTTAATATTCATTGTATCTATTACTATTCAATTCATGGCCATTCTTTAAAACCTAGTTGGCATAACAGCATTAAGTTTGGGGACAATTTTTTTTTTTTGAGGCAGAGTCTTACTATGTCACTCAGGCTGGAGTAAAGTGGTGTAATCTTGGCTCACTGCAACCTCTGCCTCCCAGGTTCAAGCGATTCTCATGCCTCAGCCTCCTGAATGGCTGGGACTACAGGTACATGTCACCATGCTCGGCTAATTTTTGTATTTTTTAGTAGAGACAGGGTCTCACCAGGCTGGTCTGTTGGCCAGGCTGGTCTTGAACTCCTGACCCCCACTTGCCTTGCCCTCTCAAACTGTTAAGGTTACTTTCACAAAAGAGTTAATCAGGCATGGTGGCATGCAAATGTAGTCCCTGTAGTCCCAGCTACTTGGGAGGCTGAGGTGGGAAGGTCACTTGGGCCTGGGAGGTCGAGCATGCAGTGAGCCGTGTTTGTGCTGCTGCACTCCAGCCTGTGCAACACAGTGAGGCCCTGTCTCAAAGGAAAGGAAAGGAAGGAAGGCAAAGAAGGGGAAGGAGAAGGAGAGGGAAAGAGAGCAGGCTGGGTGCAGTGCTTATGCCTATAATCCCAGCACTTTGGGAGGGCGGATCACCTGAGATCCAGAGTTTGAGACCAGCCTGACCAACATTGCAAAACCCCATCTCTACTAAAAACACAAAAATTAGCCAGGCATGGTGACAGGCGCTTGTAATCCCAGCTACTCAGGAGGCTGAGGCAGGAGAATTGCTTGAACCTGGGAGGCGGAGGTTGCAGTGAGCCAAGATCGCGCCACTGCACTCCAGCCTGACGCCTGGCGACAGAGCAAGCCCCTGTCTCAAACAAACAAACAACAAACAAAAAACAATGAAACTAATACATTATTTGAGGGATCAAATGTTACTAACTCTAAACCACACAAATCATATTGTTTCTAAATATGTCACCAAGGATGGGTGTCTCTCCATGTCAATTCTCCCCTTGATATGGCATTTCTGTTCATCAGAGTTTCTTTCTAAAAGCATTTTATGTTAGGTTTAGGGGTACATGTATGTGCAGGGTTGTTCTATAGGTAAACTGCATAGGTTGGCATTAGCTGTACAGATTAGTCACCCAGGTAATAAGCATAATACCCAATAGGTGTTTTTCTTATCCTCTCCCTCCTCCCACCCTCCACCCTTGAGTAGGCCCCAATGTCTGTTGTTCTTGTGTTTGTGTCCATGTGTTCTTGTTGTTTAGCTCCCACTTATAAGTGAAAAGATGCAGTATTTGGCTTTCTGTTTCTATATTAGTTTGCTTAGGACAATGGCCTCCACACCTCCATCCATGTTGCTGCTGCAAAGGACATGATCTCATTCTTTTTTTTTCCAGGTAGAAGTATTTTTTTTTTTAACTTTTTATTTTTTAACTTTTATTAAGTTCAAAGGTACATGTGCAACTTGTGTCATGAGGATTTGTTGTACAGATTGTTTCATCAGCCAATAACTAATGGGCACTAGGATTAATGCCTAGTGTGTTCATCTTATAAAACAGATTGATCTAAATCTGAACTACCCAATAACTAATGGGTACTAGGATTAAGTAGTGTGGGAAGAGGAAGAGGATCAGGAAAAATAACTAACAGGTACTAAGTTAAGCCTAGTATCCATTAGTTATTTTTCCTGATCCTCTCTCCCTCTTCCCACAATCCACCCTCCAATAGATCTCATTCTTTTTATAGCTGAGTAGTATTCCATGATTTGCAACGTACATGTTCTTTATTCAGACTACCACTGCTGATTATTTAGATTGATTCCATGTCTTTCCTATTGTGAACAGTGCATGATTAACATACATCCACGTGTCTTTATGGTAGAATGAATTATATTACTTTGAGTATATACTCAACAATGGGATTGCTGCATGGAATAGTAATTCTGTTTTAAGTTATTTGAGAAATTACATCACACTGGCCATTGTTAAAAAGTCAAAAAATAACAGTTGCTGGCAAGGTTGGGGAGAAAAGAGAAGACTTACAAACTGCTGGTGGGAGTGTAAATTAATTCAGCCACTGTGGAAAGTAGACCTTCTTTTTAGCTCTGCCAGGAATTAGGATAGTCAGCTAACATTTACTGAATCGTTAATCTGTACCAGTTACAATGCTAAGCATTCTGTTGCATTCTGTAATTTTTTTACTTTAGTTTTCTCCTATTTTACAGATGGAAAATGAGATTGAAAGAGATTAAGCCATTTACTCAAAGTCAAGAGCAAGTTCAGTTAAAGAACATAACTGAAATTTGAACAAAGGATATACAATATATCCACTCTGTGTCCAGGAAATAAATCCTGTAATGCCTACAGGTAAAAGTGAGGCGTATATTATATGAAAGAGCCATTTCAAGCTCTACGTGTTGCTGAGGAAGCCCAAGGTCTCCAAAATTAATAAATAAATCAGCAGCAAGACACTCAATGCCATATCAAGCAGGTAAATAATTGTCTATTCAGCAGAGAAAGTCCATATGCCTCTACTAGTTAGAGCCAAGGATTATCAGATGGTAAGGTGTGGGTTTCCTATCTGTAGGGTGTTGAGATTCAACTGTTAGTGATGTGCCACAAGTCCAGGCAGTTCAGAGGAGCATCAGGTCTCTTCTCTCTGGAACTTTTTTTTTCTTTTATGGAGACAGAGTCTCACTCTGTCTCCAGGCTAGAGTGCAGTGGCACAATCTCAGTTCACTGCAACCTCCACCTCCTGTGTTCAAGTGATTCTCTTGTCTCAGCCTCCCAAGTAGATGGGATTACAGGCATGCACCACTGGCTCAGCTAATTTTTGTATTTTTAGTAGAGACAAGGTTTCACCTTGTTGGCCAGATGGTCTTGCTCACTTGACCTTGTGATCCACATATCTCAGCCTCCCAAAGTGCAGGGATTACAGGCATGAGCCACTGCGCCCCACCTGGAAGTTTTATTCTTTACTCACTTCAAAAATGACATCATCACCATGCTAACAAATTAATGTGTGCTTTCACTGTCAGCTATCTGAATACAACTGAATGGCTCTTCTCATTGTGCAATTTCTATTAAGGTAACAGGAAGTTTTCATCCCAGAGTTTCCAAATAACATAGGATTTTTCTACATGGCACGAGGACTTTCTAGCCTAGATGCTTTCTGCTAGCCATGACCTACCAAAAGTGTCTTTTTCCTAGAACCTAGGATTCAAGGTAGCAACCAGAAACACTAACATATTATTTGCTGAAGGAATGAAAGCGTGAGGTCAAATATAGCATATATTGACAATCATGTACTACCACATGCCTTAAGGTCAATGATTACATCTTATGTATTCTTGTATTCCCAAAACCTAAAAAAAATGATTTTGCATAGTGAATATTCAGTAAACATTTGTGGAATGATTCTTTGACATGTTATTTATATACCATCACTGAATTTAAATTACATAAAGCTTTGAGATATACTATTAATATTTCAATATTTCTAATAAAGTGATTACATTTTTTCCAAGAAAATCCATCTAGTTACTGACTGCATTGAAATTCCAAACCAATCTTTTTGTTTTGAAGGTAACATCTTGTTTTTAAGGTTACACCAATGAATTGAATGATTCAAAAATGTGTAACTAATGATGAAGAATTGAACATACCTGCAGTACCCAGAAACTATGAGAAACATCAGGAGACATTGTTAATATTCATTTAACCCTCATAACAATCTTTAGATGTATTATTATTTCAACTTAACAGATAGGAAAAGAGATCTTGGAAGTGTAGGAAAATGTGTCCAAGGTTAGACAATAGAATATGGCTAGTTACTAAATGTCAAATACTTTACGTATATTAACTTCTCATAAGCTAGGGAAGAATTTGAACCCTCAGAGTCAAATTGCAGTGTCCGTATTACATTACTCTTCATATGCTTATTTAGCGCATTTTAATTTCCTGAATTTGATATTAAATATTTGGATTCAAATAGCTAAACAAAATAACATATCCAAAAGACATAAATTTGCAAGTACCTCTCATATAAACACTGAGCGCATTATCAGCAACATTTGTTGAACTTCACAACCTGAAATACACACCTGATCCTCATCTGTGAAATCTCCCTCTTTACCTGGCCTATTTTAAATATTAATATTTTAACCTAAACCTCAATTGCAACAAAACAGCATTTGATCCTACTTTTCTAAATAAAATAACATAAATCAATACAAAACATTCATGATAGCAAACTACTCACCATTATATCAAAGATGTATTACCAATGCAGATTAAATGTTTGTGTACTAGTAGACAGTTTAAAACTCAGATTTTTATTTAATCTAAAGTATGATAGGCAATAGCTATTTTGGAAATAATCCATTTCTAAGTCAAAATTGAGGATAACAAGACAGGGCCCTGCTTTGATAACCTTGGACATTTTGGAGAAAAGAAATAGTTACCTGTCCTTTCCACAACTCCATAATGAAGATATGCCACAAAGAAAGTATGGCTATGCATATTTTGCACAGAGATGATTTAACAGAGATTTGAAAAATTCAAAGTAAATAAAAAGGGGCACCTCCTTTCTCATGCTACATTGTATATTTGCAGGTCTGTCATTGTTTTCCCCTCTGGTTTGTCAGCTCCTGAGGATAGTGATTTGTATTTATGTTGTTATAAATCACCATGCACACAAACCATGCTCCATAAATATATAATAAGATGAACAGGAACACAAATATTACAACAAGAAAATGAAGTCCACAGTGACTCAACTTCACAATTCATGTGTGCCCTTCCATTTCCCCTGGGTCTGATTCAAATTGTCAGGATCTGAGTTTCTCTCCAATCATCAACTCTTTCCATACACCTAAGAACTAACCTTCACCTTCAGATCTCATGCTTACAAACACTCTAATTTTTACCAAGTCATTATAAAGTAGCAGCTATTACATTATAAAGGAGCAACTATTAAAGTGGTAACTTTACTACTTACTATATAAGTAGTAAAATATTACTACTTATATTTTTTATAAG
>NW_022439993.1:0-1358 GCF_009761245.1 Sapajus apella
GCTCCTTCCCACACCTAAGGCGACCCTCGACCTCCCCTCCTGACGCAAGGCCCAGGCACCCGTAGGAGAGACTGCACTGGCATCTGGACAGCTTCCTTCAGCAGACGGCTGTGGTTCAGAACCCTTTTCTTCGTCTCAGCCCTCTGCTAAAGAGGGCTTCCCTGGGCCTTGGGTTTGCTCTGTGTGTGTGTGTGTGTGTGTGTGTGTGTGTGTGTGAAAATACACTTAATATGAAATTTCCATTTCTACTATTTATTTATTTAGAGACAAAGTCTCGCTGTGTCACCCAAGCTGAACTGCAGTGGTGCAATCTACAGCTCACTGCAGCCTTGAACTCTTGGCCTCAAGCAGTCCTCCCACCTCAGCCTCCTGAGTAGCTGGGACTACAAGGATGTGCCATCACACTTGGCTAATTTTTTAATTTTTTGTACAAACAGGGTCTCTCTATGCTGCCTAGACTGGTCTGAAACTCCTGGCCTCACGTGATCCTCCCACCTCAGCATTAAAAAGCATTGAAATTACAAGCATGAGCCATCATGCCTGGCCCATTTTTATTTACATGTACAATTTAAGAGCATTAAAGACATTCACAGTGTTGTGTAAACATGACCACTATGTATTTCCACAACTCCCTGTTGGAATGCAGTGGTGCAATCTCAGCTCACTGCAACCTCTGCCTGCCAGGCTCAAATGATCCTCCCACCTCAATCTCCCAGCTAGCTGGGATTACAAGCTCCTGCCACCACACCTAGCTAATATTTTTAGTTTTAGTAGAGTCAGGGCTTCCATGTTGATCAGGCTGGTTTTGAACTTCCGACCTCAAGCAATCTGCTTGCTTTGGCCTCCCAAAGTGCTGGGATTGAGGAACCCAGCCTCCAGAACTTTTAAATCACCTAAAACAGGGCCAGGTGTGGTGGCTTATGCCTGTAAACCCAGCACTTTGGGAGCCCGAGATAGGCAGATCACGAGGTCAGGAGTTTGAGACCAGCTTGAGCAACATGGTGAAACCCTGTCTCTACTAAAGATACAAAAAATTACCCTGGTGTGGTGGCACATGCCTGTAATATCAGCTACTCAGGAGGCTGATGCAGGAGGATCACTTGAACCCGGGAGGTGGAGGTTGCAGTGAGCTGAGATCACACCACTGCACTCCAGCCTGGGTGACAGGGCGAGACTCCATGTCAAAAAAAAAAAAGCCAGGCATGGTGGCTCACACCTGTAATCCCAGCACTTTGGGAGGCCAAGGCGGGTGGATCACTTGAGGTCAGGAGTTCGAGATCAGCCTGGCCAACATGGTGAAACCCTGTCTCTATTAAAAAAAAAAAAAAAAAAAAAAAAAAAAAAAAAAAAAACTGAAA
>NW_022439993.1:1458-8075 GCF_009761245.1 Sapajus apella
AAAAAAAACTGAAACAGAAACTCTGTACCTATTACTATAATTTAAATGTGTCCTCAAATTTCATGAGCTGGAAATTTGATTCCCAGTGTGGTCATCATGTTAGGAAGTAGGGCCTAATGGAGGTGTTTGCGTCATGGAAATTGTGCCCTCGTTAAGAGATTAATGTGGTTATCACAGGAGTGGGTTAGTTATCACAAAAGTGCATACCATGTAAAAGGACAAGTTTGGCTCTCCCTTACTCTCTCTTTCACCCTCTATGGCTTTTCCACTTTCTGCCATGGGATGATGATGCAGCAAGAAGGTTCCCACTAGATGCTGGCTCCTCAGTCTTGGCCTTCCCAGCCTTCAGAATTGTGAGCCAATAAATTTCAGCTTATTACAAATTACCCAGCCTGTGGTATTCTGTTATAACACCACAAAATGAACGTGTAGCAGCTGTACCATCTTATCTTCCCACCAGCAATGTATGAGGGTTTTAATTTCCTTCATCCTCACCAACACTTATTATTTTTCTTTTTTAAAAAAATAGCCATTCTGGCTGGGCATGGTGGCTCATGCCAGTAGTCCCAGCACTTTGGGAGGCTGAGATGGGAGGATTACCTGAGGTCAGGAATTCGTGACCAGTCTGGCCAAAATGGCAAAATTCCATCTCTACTAAAAATGCAAAAATTAGCCAGGCTTGGTGGCGGGCACCTATAATCCCAGCTACTGGGGAGGCTGAAGCAGGAGAATTGCTTGAACCTGGGAGGCGGAGGTTGCAGTGATCCAAGATTGTGCCGCTACTCTCCAGCCTGGGCGATAGAGCAAGACTCTGTCTCAAAAAAAAAAAGAAAAAAAAAGGCTGACTTCCTCTTTTTCTGGCTGGAACCATGGAGGGTGTAGAAGACAAGAAGGTTCCTGCTGTGCCAGAACCCCTTAAGAAAAAGTGAAGGAATTTCGCAGAGCTGAAGATCAAGCACCTGAGAAAGAAGTTTGCCCAAAAGATGCTTCGAAAGGCAAGGAGGAAGCTTATCTATGAAAAAGAGAAGCACTACCTCAAGGAATATAGGCAGATGTACAGAACTGAAATTCAAATGGTGAGGATGGCAAGGAAAGTGGTAACTTCTATGTACCTGCAGAACCCAAATTGGCGTTTGTCGTCAAGATCAGAGGTATCAGTGGTGTGAGCCCAAAGGTCTGAAAGGTGTTGCAACTTCTTCACCTTCATCATATCTTCAATGGAACCTTTGTGAAGCTCAACAAGGCCTCAATTAACATGCTGAGGATTGTAGAGCCATATATTGCATGGTGGTACCCAAATCTGAAGTCAGTAAATGAACTAATCTACAAACGTGGTTATGGCAAAATCAATAAGAAGCTAATTGCTTTGACAGATAACCCTTTGATTGCTCGATCTCTTGGTAAATATGGCATTATCTGCATGGAGGATCTGATTCATGAGATCTATACTATTGGAAAACACTTCAAAAAAGCAAATAGCTTCCTGTGACCCTTCAAATTATCTTCTCCACAAGGCGGAATGAAGAAAAAGAACACCCATTTTGTAGAAGGTGGAGATGCTGGCAACAGGGAGGACCAGACCAACAGGCTTATTAGAAGAATGAACTAAGGTGTCTACTATAATTATTTTTCTGTTAGTCGGTTAATAAACAGTACCTGTTCTCAAACTGAAAAAAAAAAAAAAGCCATTCTAAGAAGTGCGAATAATGGTATTTTGTATTTCCCTAATGACTAATGATGTTGAGCATCTTTTTATGTGTTTATTGGCTATTTGTATATGTTCTTTGGAAAATGGCTATTCAAGTTCTTTGCCCATTTTGGAGTGGGTTGTCTGTTTGCTTTGTTGTTGTTAAGTTATAGGAATTTTCCGTGTCTTCTGGATAGTGATTCCTTATTAGATATCTGATTGGCAAATGTCTTCTCTTATTCTGTGAGAGAAATGCCTTTGATATACAAAAGCATTTTTGTATATCAGATGATATTAGATATCATTTAATTTTTTTAAATTTTGATGATGTCCAATTTAGCTAAATTTTTCTTTTTTGCCTGCTTTTGGTGTCAAACTTAAGATACCACATGCCTAATTCAAGGTCATGAAGATTTTCACCTATGTTTACTTCTAAGAGACTAATAGTTTTAGCTCATGAATTTAGATCTTTGGCTCACTTTGAGTTTTAATTTTTGTGTATGGTATAAGGTAATGATCCAGCTTCATTCTTTTTTTTTTTTCTCCCCAGCTTCGTTCTTTTGCCTGTGGCCTTCCAGTTTTCCCAGGACCATTGGTTGAAGAGACTGTTATTACCACACTGTTGGCTTGGCCACCCTTGTTGTAAATCAATTGACCGTAGACAAATGCATTTGTTTCTGAACTTTTTTTTTCTTTTTTTGAGATGGAATCTCATTCTGTTGCCCAGGCTGGAATGCAGGGGCACAATCTTGACCCAATGCAATGTCCTCCGCCTTGAATAGGTTCAAGCGATTCTCCTGCCTCAGCCTCCTGGGTAGCTGGGACTACAGGCGCACGCCACCACATCCAGCTAATTTTTGTATTTTTAGTAGATATGGGGTTTCACCATGTTGGCCAGTGATGCAAACTGACTCCCTACCTCACAAGATCTGACCACTAAAAGTGAAACAAGATCTCTCTCTCTCTCTCTCTCTCTCTTTTAATAGACAGTGTAGCTCTGTTGCCCAGGCTGGAGTACAGTGGCACAATCATAGCTCACAGGAGCCTCAAACTCCTGGGCTCAAAAGATTGACCACAGCATATGCCACCACACTTGGCTAATTTGTCATGTTTTGCAGGGGGTGGGGGGGTGAGTGTTTTTGGTTTTTATTTTTTAGAGAGAGGGAGTTTTGCTATGTTGCCCAGGCTGCTCCCGAACTTCTGTCCCTGAGCAATCCTCCTGCCTGGTCCTCCCAAAGCACTGCCATCATAGGTATGAGGAACCACATCTGGCCAAGGTGTGTCTCTTTTTAAGTCTCTCCAGGGGATTCTCATGTTATCAGATGGTAGCCCTGCTCCTGCTCCATGGGTCACTCTTTGAGGAGCAGGATCCTTTCCAGGTGTTTATCTTCTACATTTGGCTTAATTTATTAGGGTTTTGACACGTGGAGAAACAGATTCTAGCCTCAAGGCAAAGCACTTGCTTTCCCCTCAAAGCAGCAGGAACAGGTTACCTGAGAGATCTCCAGGGACAAGCATGCAACTCTTCAAACACAGGCTAAAGGTCTCATAGCAGGAGGTTACTTACCAAATATTTTAGCCAAATGTTCCTCTCGCTCATTTGAACCTGATGCAAATGTAGCATCTTTCAAGCTCTTTTGTTGGGAATAGCCTATGGGAAAATCAACCACAGCTGTGATTAAGTCTTTCATTGGATCTTCAGATGTTCTTTTTAAACTGATACTCTTCTGCACAGCATTTTGTGGAGAGCATCATGCACTTGGCCTGAACCCCCCCTATTCTGAGTGTCACAGAGCATTCATGAAGTGTCCGCGAGCATCTGAAGTTCCAACACAACACCAGGAGCTAAGTTCATTTTCACATGGTCTCTTGACAGACATTATGCATAGCCATTGAGTGATCTGTGCACATGGCAGGTTTAACTCTACAGGAAAAGTGGTAGAAAGGCCCACGTGGTATATGCCAAACGATTTCAAGTACAACCACTTTGATCCAATAAAAGACAAATGCACAGTTCTCTGTTAAGGAGGCACTGATGAATCATTAAGACTAGATACACTTAATCATGCAAGCACTTTGCTAAAAACGTGTTCCTCATAATGTATCAGCCAGGGGAGCGTCGTAAAACATGGTGCAGGGCAAGCTAATGAGATTATGCAGTGAAATATTCATGTCTTTTCTCAATCCAGTGGCTTATGGAATGCATTGGCAGAGTGATTAGTTACTAAATTGCTTTACTGAGAGTCTTATAATTCATGGCACACATAGCTGGCTTATTCTGATAACTAATTACTCATTCTTACTTTTCTCCCTAATGCATATGATATCCACCTTACAGGGTTTCTCTGTTCTTTGTGTGATTTAGGGTTAATGTGCATTATTTTTGCATATGTGGCCAGCTGCTTTCTCTCAGCCTTAGCATTGGAGCATCCGTGCTGGAGGAGAAATCAACTCTGCTTCTCTGGGCAAATATTTTACAGAGGCTGGGGTGGAGTGATGGTGGGGGTGACAGGGAGGGATGTAGGAAGACTTTGCTCTCCCAAGCCAATGACTGCGGCACTCATGGGCAGTGATCTATAAAGCGTGGGCAAATAGAAAGTGATTATACTTCTCATAGCTTTTGTTACAAGGAACAGTGAACCTCACTTGCAAAACAGGTTTCTGTTCTCTGAATAGCCTCCAGAGTGGCAGAACCTGCCTTACACTGCACATCAGGGATCACCCCAAAATACAGGGACATTCGCACTGTAGCCTATAGACTCCCATATTGGGTGGAAGATTGTAGAGAGAATTTCAGAGCGTTCTTCACATCTCAGTTTGACTTTGCCCCCCAGTAGTTAATTTAAGGAATGCTAAAACGCTAGCATCACACATTTGAGACAATACAGAGGTCTGTAGAGGTATGTACAACACATATCATGTTAACGACATATACTTGCTTTTTTGTGTTTCCCTCTTTGTAATGGATCTGACTGCTGTTCTTGTTTCATCAAATGATGGGTCATATGGAACCTGAGAAAACACTTGCAGCAGAATTTCATCTCCAGTGAAGCAAACAAAGGCATGTTAATACCAGCAATATTTTGCTAAGTACCTAAAGCAGACTATGAATACAATGAATGCATAACACAAACTCAATAGATATTGGACCTTATGCTGTAAATGCCTTGTCTTAGGGAAGGAAACTCCAGCTACCTAAATCATTTCTAGAACATTTTCATTGCATGAGACATCTGGGGCAGCAAACACTGCCCACTAAAGATATATGACCCCAAATCTCATGATACTCAGTGTCCTAATTCTCCTTCTTCCTGTTGTCATTCTGCCACATAAGCACTGGGGAGGTCCCCGATGACCTCAGAGAAGCAGCCTTTCCTGACCTCCTGCACTACAGCCACAGTGGCCTCCCCCAGATTTCTGTGCCAGAAAGAAAATTAACCACTCTTTGTTTAAGCTACTGTAAGTCAGGTTTTTAGGAAATTACAGCCAGGTGGTACATTCTTTTTTTTTTTTTAATTATACTTTAAGTTTTGGGATACATGTGCAGAACATGCATGTTTGTTACATAGGTATACACATGCCATGGTGGTTTGCTGCACCCATTAACCCATCATCTACATTAGGTATTTCTTCTAATGCTAGCCCTCCCCAGCCCCCCACCTGCCAGGTACATTCTTAACTGGTACAGCAATTATGGTAACACACGGACTCCCCTCACCGGGATGATCTTGGCCACTCAGTTGTGTGACCCATTATTGTACGGAGGAATCAAGCTCATGGTCCTAAAGATCATAATCCTCTTCTACAGTGGAGACTGGCCTAGAGTAGAAGACTGCACATCATTCGCACAAGCCTTCACCCAGCCTTATCTCTGCAGAGAAACAGTACAAGATGCTGGGGGTTCAGAGAGGAAGGCGACCTGCTGTGTGGTGCGCCTCCTTGAGCCATGTAGATAGTGGGAAAGGAGAGCCAGACATGACACAGCCACACAGAGCTACAAAGCAAGGGCCAGGGAAGACAGGAGGGGAAGAAAACCAGCTTGGCCTGCGGCAGCCAGAACACAAACACACAGCTGAGCAGACTTCCGGAGGAAGAAGTGGGCCCTGCTGGTGAGGCTGGGCTCTGGATTCAGTTGACTACAGTATTTACTGAGACCCAAGGTCACTCCTGTTCACCAACATTCAATGTGTCTGTCAACTCCCTCCACCAACAATCTGGTCCTCCTGATCTCCCTCCAGCCCCAGTGGGACAGTGTGTGACATGCAAGACACCTGGAAACAGCCTCTAGGAAACACTAACTCATGAGCTAGAAGCATCATGAAAAGCCCTTGAAGCAGTCATTGAAGGGGTGATGCAGGCCAGCCACAGCCCGCACCAAGATCACGCACAACTCACACACTCCACCCCACCCCTCGTGCTGTTGAAGAAGGATGTGGAGCAAGGAGCCTGACACCAACACTTCGGTAGCATCGGGACTGCCTGGGACCTGACAGACCTAAAGGGGAAAGCTGTCCTCAGAGAGATTTGAAGCTTGTGTACAAATGTTCTGCATGAAATTGCACCCACAAAAACGGGTGGGAGCTATGGGGGCAGAAACAAAGCAGAACAGATTCTATAAGCTCAGAAAGCTCTTTGTTTATAAAACTGTTGCCAATTCCTCAGGGTTACATTTTAAAATATATTACGTTCTCCTTCCCTTTTAAGTTCTCAGGCCTCTGGCTTCCCTGGGAAGCAGCAGTTTTACCTTCCTCTCCAGGCTTTCCTTGCTAAGCCACAGAAAACAGTCCTCACAAACCTCACTCGTCCTGTATCTATTCTGAGTGCATTTCCAGGGCGGTTGGTTCTCGGTGGTCTCTATTCACTTGACGCAACAGGAGCTTACCACAGAGACATCAGAAAATTAAACATCAGGGTCACCAGGACAATGAGG
>NW_022439994.1:0-1358 GCF_009761245.1 Sapajus apella
GCTCCTTCCCACACCTAAGGCGACCCTCGACCTCCCCTCCTGACGCAAGGCCCAGGCACCCGTAGGAGAGACTGCACTGGCATCTGGACAGCTTCCTTCAGCAGACGGCTGTGGTTCAGAACCCTTTTCTTCGTCTCAGCCCTCTGCTAAAGAGGGCTTCCCTGGGCCTTGGGTTTGCTCTGTGTGTGTGTGTGTGTGTGTGTGTGTGTGTGTGTGAAAATACACTTAATATGAAATTTCCATTTCTACTATTTATTTATTTAGAGACAAAGTCTCGCTGTGTCACCCAAGCTGAACTGCAGTGGTGCAATCTACAGCTCACTGCAGCCTTGAACTCTTGGCCTCAAGCAGTCCTCCCACCTCAGCCTCCTGAGTAGCTGGGACTACAAGGATGTGCCATCACACTTGGCTAATTTTTTAATTTTTTGTACAAACAGGGTCTCTCTATGCTGCCTAGACTGGTCTGAAACTCCTGGCCTCACGTGATCCTCCCACCTCAGCATTAAAAAGCATTGAAATTACAAGCATGAGCCATCATGCCTGGCCCATTTTTATTTACATGTACAATTTAAGAGCATTAAAGACATTCACAGTGTTGTGTAAACATGACCACTATGTATTTCCACAACTCCCTGTTGGAATGCAGTGGTGCAATCTCAGCTCACTGCAACCTCTGCCTGCCAGGCTCAAATGATCCTCCCACCTCAATCTCCCAGCTAGCTGGGATTACAAGCTCCTGCCACCACACCTAGCTAATATTTTTAGTTTTAGTAGAGACAGGGCTTCCATGTTGATCAGGCTGGTTTTGAACTTCCGACCTCAAGCAATCTGCTTGCTTTGGCCTCCCAAAGTGCTGGGATTGAGGAACCCAGCCTCCAGAACTTTTAAATCACCTAAAACAGGGCCAGGTGTGGTGGCTTATGCCTGTAAACCCAGCACTTTGGGAGCCCGAGATAGGCAGATCACGAGGTCAGGAGTTTGAGACCAGCTTGAGCAACATGGTGAAACCCTGTCTCTACTAAAGATACAAAAAATTACCCTGGTGTGGTGGCACATGCCTGTAATATCAGCTACTCAGGAGGCTGATGCAGGAGGATCACTTGAACCCGGGAGGTGGAGGTTGCAGTGAGCTGAGATCACACCACTGCACTCCAGCCTGGGTGACAGGGCGAGACTCCATGTCAAAAAAAAAAAAGCCAGGCATGGTGGCTCACACCTGTAATCCCAGCACTTTGGGAGGCCAAGGCGGGTGGATCACTTGAGGTCAGGAGTTCGAGATCAGCCTGGCCAACATGGTGAAACCCTGTCTCTATTAAAAAAAAAAAAAAAAAAAAAAAAAAAAAAAAAAAAAACTGAAA
>NW_022439994.1:1458-8073 GCF_009761245.1 Sapajus apella
AAAAAAAACTGAAACAGAAACTCTGTACCTATTACTATAATTTAAATGTGTCCTCAAATTTCATGAGCTGGAAATTTGATTCCCAGTGTGGTCATCATGTTAGGAAGTAGGGCCTAATGGAGGTGTTTGCGTCATGGAAATTGTGCCCTCGTTAAGAGATTAATGTGGTTATCACAGGAGTGGGTTAGTTATCACAAAAGTGCATACCATGTAAAAGGACAAGTTTGGCTCTCCCTTACTCTCTCTTTCACCCTCTATGGCTTTTCCACTTTCTGCCATGGGATGATGATGCAGCAAGAAGGTTCCCACTAGATGCTGGCTCCTCAGTCTTGGCCTTCCCAGCCTTCAGAATTGTGAGCCAATAAATTTCAGCTTATTACAAATTACCCAGCCTGTGGTATTCTGTTATAACACCACAAAATGAACGTGTAGCAGCTGTACCATCTTATCTTCCCACCAGCAATGTATGAGGGTTTTAATTTCCTTCATCCTCACCAACACTTATTATTTTTCTTTTTTAAAAAAATAGCCATTCTGGCTGGGCATGGTGGCTCATGCCAGTAGTCCCAGCACTTTGGGAGGCTGAGATGGGAGGATTACCTGAGGTCAGGAATTCGTGACCAGTCTGGCCAAAATGGCAAAATTCCATCTCTACTAAAAATGCAAAAATTAGCCAGGCTTGGTGGCGGGCACCTATAATCCCAGCTACTGGGGAGGCTGAAGCAGGAGAATTGCTTGAACCTGGGAGGCGGAGGTTGCAGTGATCCAAGATTGTGCCGCTACTCTCCAGCCTGGGCGATAGAGCAAGACTCTGTCTCAAAAAAAAAAAGAAAAAAAAAGGCTGACTTCCTCTTTTTCTGGCTGGAACCATGGAGGGTGTAGAAGACAAGAAGGTTCCTGCTGTGCCAGAACCCCTTAAGAAAAAGTGAAGGAATTTCGCAGAGCTGAAGATCAAGCACCTGAGAAAGAAGTTTGCCCAAAAGATGCTTCGAAAGGCAAGGAGGAAGCTTATCTATGAAAAAGAGAAGCACTACCTCAAGGAATATAGGCAGATGTACAGAACTGAAATTCAAATGGTGAGGATGGCAAGGAAAGTGGTAACTTCTATGTACCTGCAGAACCCAAATTGGCGTTTGTCGTCAAGATCAGAGGTATCAGTGGTGTGAGCCCAAAGGTCTGAAAGGTGTTGCAACTTCTTCACCTTCATCATATCTTCAATGGAACCTTTGTGAAGCTCAACAAGGCCTCAATTAACATGCTGAGGATTGTAGAGCCATATATTGCATGGTGGTACCCAAATCTGAAGTCAGTAAATGAACTAATCTACAAACGTGGTTATGGCAAAATCAATAAGAAGCTAATTGCTTTGACAGATAACCCTTTGATTGCTCGATCTCTTGGTAAATATGGCATTATCTGCATGGAGGATCTGATTCATGAGATCTATACTATTGGAAAACACTTCAAAAAAGCAAATAGCTTCCTGTGACCCTTCAAATTATCTTCTCCACAAGGCGGAATGAAGAAAAAGAACACCCATTTTGTAGAAGGTGGAGATGCTGGCAACAGGGAGGACCAGACCAACAGGCTTATTAGAAGAATGAACTAAGGTGTCTACTATAATTATTTTTCTGTTAGTCGGTTAATAAACAGTACCTGTTCTCAAACTGAAAAAAAAAAAAAAGCCATTCTAAGAAGTGCGAATAATGGTATTTTGTATTTCCCTAATGACTAATGATGTTGAGCATCTTTTTATGTGTTTATTGGCTATTTGTATATGTTCTTTGGAAAATGGCTATTCAAGTTCTTTGCCCATTTTGGAGTGGGTTGTCTGTTTGCTTTGTTGTTGTTAAGTTATAGGAATTTTCCGTGTCTTCTGGATAGTGATTCCTTATTAGATATCTGATTGGCAAATGTCTTCTCTTATTCTGTGAGAGAAATGCCTTTGATATACAAAAGCATTTTTGTATATCAGATGATATTAGATATCATTTAATTTTTTTAAATTTTGATGATGTCCAATTTAGCTAAATTTTTCTTTTTTGCCTGCTTTTGGTGTCAAACTTAAGATACCACATGCCTAATTCAAGGTCATGAAGATTTTCACCTATGTTTACTTCTAAGAGACTAATAGTTTTAGCTCATGAATTTAGATCTTTGGCTCACTTTGAGTTTTAATTTTTGTGTATGGTATAAGGTAATGATCCAGCTTCATTCTTTTTTTTTTTTCTCCCCAGCTTCGTTCTTTTGCCTGTGGCCTTCCAGTTTTCCCAGGACCATTGGTTGAAGAGACTGTTATTACCACACTGTTGGCTTGGCCACCCTTGTTGTAAATCAATTGACCGTAGACAAATGCATTTGTTTCTGAACTTTTTTTTTCTTTTTTTGAGATGGAATCTCATTCTGTTGCCCAGGCTGGAATGCAGGGGCACAATCTTGACCCAATGCAATGTCCTCCGCCTTGAATAGGTTCAAGCGATTCTCCTGCCTCAGCCTCCTGGGTAGCTGGGACTACAGGCGCACGCCACCACATCCAGCTAATTTTTGTATTTTTAGTAGATATGGGGTTTCACCATGTTGGCCAGTGATGCAAACTGACTCCCTACCTCACAAGATCTGACCACTAAAAGTGAAACAAGATCTCTCTCTCTCTCTCTCTCTCTCTTTTAATAGACAGTGTAGCTCTGTTGCCCAGGCTGGAGTACAGTGGCACAATCATAGCTCACAGGAGCCTCAAACTCCTGGGCTCAAAAGATTGACCACAGCATATGCCACCACACTTGGCTAATTTGTCATGTTTTGCAGGGGGTGGGGGGGTGAGTGTTTTTGGTTTTTATTTTTTAGAGAGAGGGAGTTTTGCTATGTTGCCCAGGCTGCTCCCGAACTTCTGTCCCTGAGCAATCCTCCTGCCTGGTCCTCCCAAAGCACTGCCATCATAGGTATGAGGAACCACATCTGGCCAAGGTGTGTCTCTTTTTAAGTCTCTCCAGGGGATTCTCATGTTATCAGATGGTAGCCCTGCTCCTGCTCCATGGGTCACTCTTTGAGGAGCAGGATCCTTTCCAGGTGTTTATCTTCTACATTTGGCTTAATTTATTAGGGTTTTGACACGTGGAGAAACAGATTCTAGCCTCAAGGCAAAGCACTTGCTTTCCCCTCAAAGCAGCAGGAACAGGTTACCTGAGAGATCTCCAGGGACAAGCATGCAACTCTTCAAACACAGGCTAAAGGTCTCATAGCAGGAGGTTACTTACCAAATATTTTAGCCAAATGTTCCTCTCGCTCATTTGAACCTGATGCAAATGTAGCATCTTTCAAGCTCTTTTGTTGGGAATAGCCTATGGGAAAATCAACCACAGCTGTGATTAAGTCTTTCATTGGATCTTCAGATGTTCTTTTTAAACTGATACTCTTCTGCACAGCATTTTGTGGAGAGCATCATGCACTTGGCCTGAACCCCCCTATTCTGAGTGTCACAGAGCATTCATGAAGTGTCCGCGAGCATCTGAAGTTCCAACACAACACCAGGAGCTAAGTTCATTTTCACATGGTCTCTTGACAGACATTATGCATAGCCATTGAGTGATCTGTGCACATGGCAGGTTTAACTCTACAGGAAAAGTGGTAGAAAGGCCCACGTGGTATATGCCAAACGATTTCAAGTACAACCACTTTGATCCAATAAAAGACAAATGCACAGTTCTCTGTTAAGGAGGCACTGATGAATCATTAAGACTAGATACACTTAATCATGCAAGCACTTTGCTAAAAACGTGTTCCTCATAATGTATCAGCCAGGGGAGCGTCGTAAAACATGGTGCAGGGCAAGCTAATGAGATTATGCAGTGAAATATTCATGTCTTTTCTCAATCCAGTGGCTTATGGAATGCATTGGCAGAGTGATTAGTTACTAAATTGCTTTACTGAGAGTCTTATAATTCATGGCACACATAGCTGGCTTATTCTGATAACTAATTACTCATTCTTACTTTTCTCCCTAATGCATATGATATCCACCTTACAGGGTTTCTCTGTTCTTTGTGTGATTTAGGGTTAATGTGCATTATTTTTGCATATGTGGCCAGCTGCTTTCTCTCAGCCTTAGCATTGGAGCATCCGTGCTGGAGGAGAAATCAACTCTGCTTCTCTGGGCAAATATTTTACAGAGGCTGGGGTGGAGTGATGGTGGGGGTGACAGGGAGGGATGTAGGAAGACTTTGCTCTCCCAAGCCAATGACTGCGGCACTCATGGGCAGTGATCTATAAAGCGTGGGCAAATAGAAAGTGATTATACTTCTCATAGCTTTTGTTACAAGGAACAGTGAACCTCACTTGCAAAACAGGTTTCTGTTCTCTGAATAGCCTCCAGAGTGGCAGAACCTGCCTTACACTGCACATCAGGGATCACCCCAAAATACAGGGACATTCGCACTGTAGCCTATAGACTCCCATATTGGGTGGAAGATTGTAGAGAGAATTTCAGAGCGTTCTTCACATCTCAGTTTGACTTTGCCCCCCAGTAGTTAATTTAAGGAATGCTAAAACGCTAGCATCACACATTTGAGACAATACAGAGGTCTGTAGAGGTATGTACAACACATATCATGTTAACGACATATACTTGCTTTTTTGTGTTTCCCTCTTTGTAATGGATCTGACTGCTGTTCTTGTTTCATCAAATGATGGGTCATATGGAACCTGAGAAAACACTTGCAGCAGAATTTCATCTCCAGTGAAGCAAACAAAGGCATGTTAATACCAGCAATATTTTGCTAAGTACCTAAAGCAGACTATGAATACAATGAATGCATAACACAAACTCAATAGATATTGGACCTTATGCTGTAAATGCCTTGTCTTAGGGAAGGAAACTCCAGCTACCTAAATCATTTCTAGAACATTTTCATTGCATGAGACATCTGGGGCAGCAAACACTGCCCACTAAAGATATATGACCCCAAATCTCATGATACTCAGTGTCCTAATTCTCCTTCTTCCTGTTGTCATTCTGCCACATAAGCACTGGGGAGGTCCCCGATGACCTCAGAGAAGCAGCCTTTCCTGACCTCCTGCACTACAGCCACAGTGGCCTCCCCCAGATTTCTGTGCCAGAAAGAAAATTAACCACTCTTTGTTTAAGCTACTGTAAGTCAGGTTTTTAGGAAATTACAGCCAGGTGGTACATTCTTTTTTTTTTTTAATTATACTTTAAGTTTTGGGATACATGTGCAGAACATGCATGTTTGTTACATAGGTATACACATGCCATGGTGGTTTGCTGCACCCATTAACCCATCATCTACATTAGGTATTTCTTCTAATGCTAGCCCTCCCCAGCCCCCCACCTGCCAGGTACATTCTTAACTGGTACAGCAATTATGGTAACACACGGACTCCCCTCACCGGGATGATCTTGGCCACTCAGTTGTGTGACCCATTATTGTACGGAGGAATCAAGCTCATGGTCCTAAAGATCATAATCCTCTTCTACAGTGGAGACTGGCCTAGAGTAGAAGACTGCACATCATTCGCACAAGCCTTCACCCAGCCTTATCTCTGCAGAGAAACAGTACAAGATGCTGGGGGTTCAGAGAGGAAGGCGACCTGCTGTGTGGTGCGCCTCCTTGAGCCATGTAGATAGTGGGAAAGGAGAGCCAGACATGACACAGCCACACAGAGCTACAAAGCAAGGGCCAGGGAAGACAGGAGGGGAAGAAAACCAGCTTGGCCTGCGGCAGCCAGAACACAAACACACAGCTGAGCAGACTTCCGGAGGAAGAAGTGGGCCCTGCTGGTGAGGCTGGGCTCTGGATTCAGTTGACTACAGTATTTACTGAGACCCAAGGTCACTCCTGTTCACCAACATTCAATGTGTCTGTCAACTCCCTCCACCAACAATCTGGTCCTCCTGATCTCCCTCCAGCCCCAGTGGGACAGTGTGTGACATGCAAGACACCTGGAAACAGCCTCTAGGAAACACTAACTCATGAGCTAGAAGCATCATGAAAAGCCCTTGAAGCAGTCATTGAAGGGGTGATGCAGGCCAGCCACAGCCCGCACCAAGATCACGCACAACTCACACACTCCACCCCACCCCTCGTGCTGTTGAAGAAGGATGTGGAGCAAGGAGCCTGACACCAACACTTCGGTAGCATTGGGACTGCCTGGGACCTGACAGACCTAAAGGGGAAAGCTGTCCTCAGAGAGATTTGAAGCTTGTGTACAAATGTTCTGCATGAAATTGCACCCACAAAAACGGGTGGGAGCTATGGGGGCAGAAACAAAGCAGAACAGATTCTATAAGCTCAGAAAGCTCTTTGTTTATAAAACTGTTGCCAATTCCTCAGGGTTACATTTTAAAACATATTACGTTCTCCTTCCCTTTTAAGTTCTCAGGCCTCTGGCTTCCCTGGGAAGCAGCAGTTTTACCTTCCTCTCCAGGCTTTCCTTGCTAAGCCACAGAAAACAGTCCTCACAAACCTCACTCGTCCTGTATCTATTCTGAGTGCATTTCCAGGGCGGTTGGTTCTCGGTGGTCTCTATTCACTTGACGCAACAGGAGCTTACCACAGAGACATCAGAAAATTAAACATCAGGGTCACCAGGACAATGAGG
>NW_022439995.1:0-8071 GCF_009761245.1 Sapajus apella
TGGTGCTTCTCTTTCTAGTTATCAAGCTGGTGCCCTCAAAAAGTACTTCAGTAGCAGTACCTCTAGGTGGAAGTATTTCTTTTCTTTTGATAAAAATCAGATGATGACTTAGCAATTAACAACTGCTGGTTAATTTAGTGCTTTTTGGATACCTGCTATATCAACCCATAGTTCTGGTACCAGGAATATAAAGCACAATAAGAGATTGGCATCACAGGATTGGCTGGTTCAGCATTCCCAGTAGCAGAGAGTAGCTGCCCAGTGGTGCTAAATTCCTTGCCATCTTGACATTTCCATTGTCTCACAGGAGTTGTGTGATTTCTGACCACTGCTGGGACCTGCAGGATGAGCATAGGCAGGAGAGTTTCATCACTTCTCAGAATGAAACTTCAGCTCTCCTAGAGCTTCTCTACCCAGGCAGGACAAACTTGCATCTTGGGCATTTGTGGTCCACTTGACAGGTCAAATCTACATTATTCTCTTGGCCCATTGTTGGGACAGCAGTGTGACCCCGGTTCTTAGAAACACCAGCGTCACAGCCTAGCAATGGGTCCAGCCTACTCATGGGAGAATTCTTGTGTATACAGGTGGGAAATGAGGCTCCTTGGAGAATAGGACTACTTTATTGCGTTTAACTAGAGAAAGGCCAGTAAGAATTAGTGTCTGGTGTGGATTAACATATTTGTTTGACATCCATTGCAGTTTATATTCATTTGTTTCACAATTATTTATATCTATTACTCTATTGGTATGTTAAATATAATCATTCAAAAATAGAAATGTTAGAAGTTAATATAGGGCCAGGCACAGTGACTCCTATAATCCCAGTACTTTGAGAGGCCAAAGTGGGAGGATCATTTAAGGCCAGGAGTTTGAGACCAGCCTGGGCAACATAACAAGACCCCCATCTCTAAATAAAATGTGAAGGAATGTGCTAATATTTTTTTCCCAGTGATCATCTTGTGTTCTCCTAGAGCTGTGTGCTCCCCACTTTGGAGACCACTGCCCAGGGGAATCCCTAGCCCCATTATAACACCCCACCACTCTGTGGCTTATTCCAGGGGTAAAGAAAACAAATGTATCCTGAGGTTAGTATCTACCTCTAGCTGGATCCCTGCTAATCTTCATTGTTATGATAAAATGGCCAGGCTCTGCTCACACTTGTAATCCCAGCACTTTGGAAGGCAGAGGTGGGTGGATCACCTGAGGTCAGGAGTTAGAAACCAGCCTGGCCAGTATGGTGAAACCCTGCCTCTACTAAAAATACAAAAATTAGCTGGGTATAGTAGCACACAACTGTAGTCCCAGCTACTGGGGAGGCTAAGACATGAGAACCACTTGAACCTGGGAGACGGAGGTTTGCAGTGAGCCAAGATGGTGCCACTGCATTGCAACCTGGGCCACAGAGTGAGATTCCATCTCAAAAACAAACAAACAGAAAAAACATTCACAGTTGTGGCTTTCAAGCCCAACTTTCGCTGCTGTGAAATTTCTCACACAGCATTTGGCTACTCAGCCCATTTTATAGGAACTGGTACCTCTCTTCCACCCCTGCTTTTGTGGCTTTGTTACTCATCTTGCTCAATTTTGTGCTGAGAGTAAATGCAAATGCAGAAGTGAAAACTAGCCCCTTGGGGTTCCGTGCCAAGGAGGAACTCTGTCTTTCTTTCCCATTGCTTCTCCCTACAATACTTTCTAAGGGCCCTCCTTTACAGTGCAGCTTGATCTCTGGAGAAGCGCATGGGAGCTGATGGGCACATCAGAACTGGCCCAGCAGCCTGTAGGAGCCACTCAGTAGTCACCTGGAGACCTCCATGCTCGAGTCTGGAGGCCTGGAGGCCTGGAAGGTGCAACTCAGTTATTTTGTATTAGATAACCAATGTATTTTAGATGAACAAATGATTTCCTGTTTAGGTGTGAACGAAGTCTTCCTCTGTGGGTGCAATGGTACGATCTCAGCTTATTGTAACCTCCACCTCCCAGGTTCAAGTGATTCTCCTGAAATTACGGTAGCTGAAAACTACAGGTGGGCACTACCACACCCAGCTAATTTTTGTATTTTTAGTAGAGTTTCACCATGTTGGTCAGGGTAGTCTCCATCTCTTTACCTGATTCACTCATTCAGCTTCCCAAAGTGCTGGGATTACAGGCGTAAGCCACTGCACCTGGCCAAATTTTTTGTATTTTTAGTAGAGATGGGGTTTTGTAATGTTAACCATTTGTTTTGAACTCCTGACCTCAGGTGATGTATCCACATCCACCTTCCAAAGTGCCACCATGGAGTCCAGACAGCCCAGGGAGATGTTACGCAAAGAACACGCCCAGCGGCAATGCCTAGAAACCGGGGAAGTGGGCGTCTGACCCTCTTTAGGTTCCCATCTCAGCTGAGTATAAGATCATCTCTTTGTCTCCTGTCTTTGCTCACTGTGACTGCCTCAGTCCACAAACCAAAGTCACACCAGTTAGAGAAAATGTGGCCTGTGGTCTTTATCTCACTGAACAGCCCTTGACTGCCTCTGAAAACTGAGTTAGTCTCTGCACAGACAAAGGCTTGTATTAATCTCCACTAAACAAGACAGTGAGTTGTTCTCTAATCTTGCCACAAAACAAACGAAAAGACAGTGAGGCCCGCCAACAACTTACCTCCACAGTCTAGAGATATGATATATTTTTAACACTGGAATGTATCCTATGACTAGGAAACATTGGAGGGGTGGAAAGCATAGGCTTTGGAGGTAGGACAGCTACATGATCTTGCTCAATCATCATACATGTTTGTTGAATGTTTACTATGTGCCAGACACTGTGCTAAATGCTTTACAAAGATTATCTCATTGGATCCTTAAAACAGTAAATCTCTTGAGGTAGTAACTAGTTTCATTTGACATGTCAGAAAACTGAAACAGGTTAAAACAACTTGCTCAGAAAGAAAGGAAAAAAAACTTGCTCATGGTCCTGGCTGGTAGGTAGCAAGCTGGGATCCTAACCCAGTCTCATACTTTCCAAGTCCTCACCCTTAACTGCAGCTGGTCAGCATCCTAAGGTACTTGGCCACACAGACTCTTCCCTAATCTTAAAATCAGGCCATTCTGTACCTCAGAAAGTTGAGGACTTGGATATGGGTTGTAAGTGCCTGGCACATAGTCAGAACTTAATAAATGATAGCCGTTCTCATTTGTGTAGAAGCTCATTTTCATTCTATGATTTAAAAATGAAATAATCTTGGATAGTCACAACTCTTTCACCACCTGATGAAACCCACCAGTTTTCTGCAACCTCAGGTCTCCATAAGGGTCTTCTTAAATTGGCTCCCCTCATTTCACCAGCTTTTGTGGGCCAAGGTCCTAAGATTCTGCTCTTGAAGCCAGGTTCCCACACTAATTCATATGACCCCCATTTACCACATGCAGATCAGGCTAGGTGCTACAGAGATGAGGAAGACAGTCCAGGCCTCCCGGGGCTTAGAGCTTAGGGGTGAGAGTGGGGGTGGCAAACCTTAACAAAATCTCCCATGCAGTGATCAGGTTGGAATCCTCTTTACTGAGAGCCACTGGTATCACCGAGGCTGGTGGCCTCTGATGCTCATCTGCACCCATCGGTGGGACAGCTGGGGTTGCAGGATTGAAGAACCCTGCCAGCTGCTCTGCATCCCAAGGCTCTGAGGCTGAGGGAGTCATGTGCGGGGTGTTGTTAGGTCCCAACCGGCCCACCCTAAGTAGCAGGAATCTGGAACCTGAAGGAAGCTGGTGCGGCATCCATCAAATCAGTTCCCACAAAGCCATTCCCTGTGTGCACTTCAGCTTCTATGAGGCCTTGCCCGAGGTCTTTTAGAGGCTTATAACAGTTAGCTGGCATCAGGTTCCCTGAGAAGCAGCAGTGAGGACGCATGGTTCCTCCAGAACTTAGATGGTTTTCTGAAAGCTCTCAAGTATTTCTTCATAATCATGTTCATCATCGTCTGCAAAAGAGTCAATGACAATCTTTGGCATTAGGCAAGTTCCTTCCCTTTAGGGCAGTTTCCTCACCTGTGCAGGGAAGGGGTTGGCCCAGATGCTTTTAAGGTCCTTGCTAGCCTAGAAACCACAACTTGTCTCCACACTTTGCAACCATTTCATTTTCCTGTCTGCGGCAGGGAGGGTAGAGTGCTGGGAACTGAACTCACTTTCTGTGCCAAAGCTCTGGAGCCCTTGGGAAAGACAGTAGGGACCTTTCCACCTGAGCCCACCCAAGAGACCTGTCCATCAAACTGGGACCACAGAAGGGTCTGTCCCTGGGCAGGGCCAGAGGCAAAGGAACCAGCAAGGTAGTGAGGGGAGACGCCAGGACATGGATGAGTGGTACCCACAGGGACTCACCTAGATCCTGTGTTTGGGGCTTAGTGGGCCTGTGGCCCTTCTTGTGGCCAGGAATCTTGCTGTACATACTGGAGCTATCCTTGGTGAGATCTGGCAAGGTCTTCGCCTTGGGTTTGGGTAGCAGAGGGGGTTGCTTCAGTCCTAAGACTTGAGAAGACTGGGAGAAAAAGCAGAAAGGAATCAGCAGGGTCTCAAATGGGGAAGCAGGGTCCATGAAAAACTGTCATTCACGTTGTTAAGTGTCACTTCGCCTGCTTCTTTCTACTTCCTTTTCAGGCTATGGCTTCTCAAGACCCCTGGTGTGTTTGCTACAAGCATGTGAAATATTCTCTGGCAAGGGAGAAAGGGGTCAGGGTAGAAAATGAGGACAGGGTTGGGGGCTGTAGACGGGGTATTCCTGGGATTCTCCACTTAGGAATGCCGTCAATGTCCTTTAATTCTGTTGCTGAAGGGGAAGAAAGCAAAGTGGGGAGAGCTTAAGAAAGCAGCTGCAAAGCCTCCCGACAGTGCCTGAGCTGAGGAGGCCCAGCAGGAAGAGGACTTTCACTGCACTCCTCCGTGTGCCAGATGCTACATGACGTCTGCTCTTTAATCCTCAAGTCATCCTCTGAGTGGTTTCAATTCCCAGTTTGTGTAGGAGAAAGCGTGCCTTATCAAAAGTCACGCGGAAGATCCACAGCAAGGCCAAGGTTTGGACCCAGAGCCACACCTGTAACCTCCAAAGGCAGTGGGTCTTCGTGCCACACCATGTTTTACAGAGCGAGCGCACAGCTCCCTGATTAGCACCGATTCCGATGCACGAAGGGGAAAAGTTGTGGTTCCAGGAAGACAGCAGTGACAAGGCCCAGAGTGCCACCATCAGGAGCCAAGACGCAGTCTGTGGTCTCTCGGTCCTGGGAAGTCCCCTTTCCTGCCCTGGCACAGGCCTGTGTTTCTGATGAACCAGTCCAGCCATTGTCAGAAAATGACTTCCTGACTTCCCCACCCTCACCCCAAGATAAAAGCCCCTTCTGGGGCTGAGACCACCCAGGAGTCATCTTGTAACTTCCACTGCCACCTGCTGCCTATCACACATGACTAAATACGAGTCATCCAAGATCCCAAAACAGGAGCTGGTGACAGTAAAGGACTTTTTATCTGTCTCATCCCCTCCTGTTCTCAGCAGAGCACAGCAGCTGGACGCTCAGGCTGTGCGGCCAGATCCAATTACAAGCCCTGGCCCCGCCACTTGTGGGCTGCGTTGCACCTCTCCCCTTCAACTGGGAAGCGAGATACCAGTATCTAACTCAGAAGCATCGTGAGAGTATTTGAGGCAAAGCCTATCAGGGGCCTGTCACAGAGTAAGCAGGTCACAGAGGCAGCACAGCAGCAGCTGAGGATGGTATCGCAGGTCTACTGGTGAGAAAAAGAACGCCAGAGTACCATGCACGAGCACAGAGTGAGTGAACCGGCACGTAAACTTAGTCTTTTTGACCCTGTGCCTGGCTCTTTCCTGCTCATCTGTGACTCTATTTGGCTCATTTCATGGTACTCTTCTGGCCTTGGAGCGGGTAAAGTCCCTGCCCTCATAGAACTCTTTCCAGCTGGAGTCTCAGATAGGACTCCCTAGAAGACGTGTCTTGAGCTACGTACAGCACACAGTGGGAGTACAGGAGAGGAGGCAGGACCACAGCTGCTGAGCAGGAAGTCTGAGCCCCACCTTGTCTGTGAGCCTGAAGGAAGAACACTGCTGGCAGAAGGCCCGGGTGTGGGGGTCTGAAGCGGGAGTCTCAGGCCAGGAGGGAGCTGCAGGCACTTCTCTCACTGAAGGGTGGACAGCAGAGTGGTGGGAGATGGGTCCAGGAAGGTGAGACAAGTCAGCTTATAAAGGACCCTGGCTGCCATGTTGAGAGGTTTGTATCATCCCACAGCAATGGGGAGCCCCAGAAGTTTCCAGAAGATGGAGCTGAGGCCCACCAATGACCACGAAAGGAGTTAGGACTTTCTGACAGCTGTTAAGAGGCTGCTGAAGCAGTTCAGGAGAAAAATGATGAGGCTGGAACTAGGGAGTGAAGGCAGAGGCGGTGGAGAGAGGAAAGCACCATGAACGTGGAGTTGGAATGTCCATGGCCAAGTTCAGTCCTGCCACTTACTAACAGGGACCCTGGGAGAGTCCTCATTTTCTCAATCATAACATAGAGATAATCATACCAACCTCAGGACTGATTGCGAGATGGAATGAGAATTACGGGCTGCAATGTGTGCAGGCTTACAAACTGCAAGTTTACACAGTTGTAAGGGAAACATGACAGATGTGACAGAAGCAGTGATCCCAGTAACTGACCCCTCCCTGCCCGCTGGGATTATACTGGTACCTTGACGCCTCCCTTCTCGCTGCTGTGTCTCCGCTGCCCACTGAGTCCCTGACTTTTCGGGGGCCTTGGTGGAGGGGCTTGGATCTCACAGGCTGCTAACTTCCGAAGAGTGTAATAAAACGTGTCTGGCAGCTCCTCCACTGTGGCTAGGGGCACAGACCCCCCTGGCTGGTCTGGCTGCACCTCGGCCTCCACGACAGTCAGGTCCAGCCACCGGGGAGGGATCTCGAAGCACATCCCAGGCGCAGAGTCCAGGCTGACCACCAAGAAGGGCTCTGTGATCTTCTCCTCCAGCTGCAGACCCAGTACAGCAGTCAGAGGGTCACTGGGGTAACTGGGATCCTTGACCATCACCCTGACCTCACAAGGCAGTGAGAACTGGGCAATCAGATCCACCAGGCTGTGGCGCCGGCTGTCACTCATCTCCTCCACGAAGCTGCCAGGGCAGTGGAGGGGCAGTAGGACCCGCTCTGGGCTCTCTGCCTCCTCTTCACACTCTTCCTCCTCATCCTCATCACTCAGCCGCTGACAAACCAAGACGTCAATGTCACTGCCCTGGGCCCCGTGGGCCAGGCCAAGCCCCAGTACCTCCAGCCTGTCGCCCACAGCCAGGGATGTGAACTCAGGATTCTCCTCTCCCTCGCCCTCACAGTCCTTTGTGGCCACCACCCGGAGTGGCCGGCCTGGCTGCAGTGCACCCAGGAGGTCATAGGCCGTGGGGAACTCCCTTGGCCGCCGCCGCATCTTGCCCTGGTAGGCCCCTGACACCAGGAAGTACCTGGGCTCTCTGCGGCCCTTGTTTGAGGCCAGGACCCGCCAGGGTGGTGAGGCTAGGCCATGGATGCAAAGCCTCCGGCCTATCTTCAAGGAGCGCACCCATGGGCTGAGGAAGATGTGGCGCCCTTCAGGAACTTCCAGAATCTCCACGGACAGGGGGAAGGGGCCTTCCCGGGCCAGGACCTCACTCAGCAGCAGTGGTTGGACGAAGTGGATGTGCTGGGAGGAGGCGGTGATGTCCTCCACGTCCACGTTCAGGTTGGAGGGGATCTTGACGATGGTCCTGCGCACTATCGAAAGGGGCAGCTCAGCGGCACTGCATGCCACCCCAGGAGTGGCCCCATCCTTGGCACAGAGGAATGGCTGGGCCGGCTGCCTCCCTCCTGCTGCCTGCCATCTTTTCCTTCCAATCAGAATCTTGCTATTGCACCACCTTCCCACTCACGCTTTCCATTCAACCTTTTTTTTGAAAAAGTCTCACTCTGAGTAGCTGGGACTACAGGCGTGCACCACCACGCCCGGCTGATTTTTGTATCTTCGGTAGAGGTGGGGTTTCACCATGTTAGCCAGGATGGTCTCCATCTG
>NW_022439996.1:0-8069 GCF_009761245.1 Sapajus apella
GAATTTTGGCCTGGCCTTTTGGCTTGGCGTTGCCTTTTGGCCTTGCCTTTTCATCTGGCCTTTCCTTCTGGCCTGGGCTGGCCTTTTTGCCTGGACTTTTGTCCTCACCTGGCCTTCCTTGCATTTTGGACTGGCCTGTTTTTTTGTCCTGGCCTTTTGGCCTTGACTTTTGTCCTGTCCTTGCCTTCTGACCTGGTCTTTTGGCCTGGCCTTGCCTTTTGGCCTGACCTTTTGTGATGGCATGGCCTTTTGGCCTCTCCTAGCCTTTTAGCCTGGCCTTTTGACCTGGCCTCACCTTTTGGCCTGGCCTGGCCTTTTGATGTGGTGTGGCCTCACCTTGCCTTTTGTCCTGTCCTTGCCTTTTCACCTGGCCTTTAAGCCTGGCATGGCCTTTTGGCCTGGCTTGACCTTGCCTTCACTTTTGGCCTGGCCTGGCCTCTTGGCTTGGCCTTTTGGCCTGGGCTGTCCTTTTGGTCTGGTCTTTTGCCCTGGCTTGGCCTTCCATTGCCTTTTGGCCTGGGCTGTCCAGGCCTAGCCTTTTCTCCTGGCCTTTTGGCCTGACCTGGCCTTTGGCTTGTCCTGGTTTTTTGTCCTAGCCTTTTGTGAGTTTTAGAGAAGTGGTTCTCCAACCACTGCTAATTTGCATCAGGTCAGTCTTTCCTGGAGGGTAATCAATCAGTATTTTGTTAAGCACAGACTGCTGGTCCCACCCTCAGAGTTTCTGATGCTGTTGGTCTGGTTGAAAACTACTGTTTTAGAGCCCAAGGCCTTTGAAGGATAATATTTTAGATTGAAAATAATTTGCACAAGATAGTGACAGCCAAACACTGGTTTGGAGGCTAGTTACAGTCTCTGGTGTCTTTCCTATATTCCATCTCCATCTGTTTTAACGCCTGCTTTTCTCTCAGTTAGCTCTGGGATCTGTTTTTCCTTTGACATGTCTCTAGCTACTACCTCTGACAAGGAATCTCCTAGAAGGCCTTCTTTATGATGCCTCCACTTCGTAGAAAAAAATTAGCAAGCTTTACCTTGGTCCAAGCATTTCTCAGTATTTGGCTTTGGTGACACTTCAGAGGCATAAGTGTCCCTCATCACAGGTTGGTCCAAGTGGGGGGGCTCTTCAGGAACCTGCACATTCGGTTCTGCTGTGTTCTCTTGTGACACGTTATCTTCATGTGGTGGTTGCATCTCTACAGGTAAGAAGAATGCATTGGGCTAGCACAGCTTGATGACGCTACGTGTTTGGCTAATCCCACTGACCAAACCAGCTCCAGGGTGCCTCAACATTGCCCTCCATGCACAGGCATCCCATGGAGCACAACTGGGCAGGGAAATAAGAGTTTCAGTTTCTTTTATTCTACTTAAAAGATGACTAATCTACATAATAAAATCTACAGAGGAGTATTTCATAAATAAATATATTTATGGTAGGGACTTCGGTAACATCATTCCTAGGCAAACTAACCTATGCCCACACAAACAAATGTGCAAAAGAAAATTCCACTTAAGAGCAGAAATGTGAAACATCTCTTCTGCAGAGAGATGTTTGAACTCTTGCATACACAAGCATGCTTCTTCTCACAGAATGAGGACAGACAGGGACATTCCACGGCAGGACAGCTTGCTGAAATGTCTTTGCAATACTTTCAAAGTCCCTCAAAGAGTCAAAGAAAGTGAACCATCTCCTTCCCTAAGAGGGTCAGGGGACAGTCCAATGTGATCCACAGCAAATTTGAATTTCTTTGTAGCCTCCTATTTTACCCTGAAAATTCACCTGAATTTTGCATTCTCATCCAAAATATATGTTTTAATTAAATGCAAAAAGAGTTCTCCCCCAACTCTCAGGAAAAATTAGCACTCTGAGGAAATACATCTGCTTTTGGCTTTCTGTTCCCCTGGTATTCTTGATTCAGATACATCTGTCTGAAAAGCCTGGATACACCGGGTGCGGTAGCTCACACACCTAACCTCAGTACACTGAGAGGCCAAAGTAGGAGGGTCACTTGAGGCCAAAAGGGCAAGATTGGCCTGGGCAACATATCGAGACCCTGTCTCTACAATAAATAAAGAATTAGTTGGGTGAAGTGATGCCCGCCTGTAGTCCTAGCCGCTTAGGAGGCTGAGGTGGAATGTTCACTTGAGCCTAGGAGTGGGAAGCTGCAATGAGCTATGATCATGCCACTGCACTCCAGCCTGGGTGACAGAGTAATGTCCTGTCTCAAGAAAAAAAAAAAGAAAGAGAAAAAGGAAGGAAGGGAGTGTGGCCAGGAAAAGGGAAAGAAAAGAAAGAGAAAAACCTCATTGCAGAGAATAGAACAAGGAACTAGAAATCAGAACACTTAGGTCAAGATATTGGCTTGGAGTCAATTCAACTGAATGGTTTCCATGCGTCAAGTGCTGCATTAGAAGGCTTCCCATCCCTGTCCCAACCTTGATTAATCTGAATGCAAGAACCTTAGGGTCCTGCAGGGTTTAACTGGAGTAAGGGATTTCAAAACATGGGAACAACAAGCCATCCACAAAAGATAAAACTGGAGAGAACATAGGAATTCAGCCAAGGCATTGATCTAAAAGTTATACCAGTCAATCCATGGTTAGAGAGCAGTTATTTTATGATTGAAAAACCGTTCAACAAAATCCTTTCATAATTTTACACCACATCTGTATTATGTACATTACTTTCTCGTTTATATCTTTCTCTTTAGCTTTTTATAAAGTTTCCTTTTGAAAATCCTAACCACTCTCAACTATTCCAAGGGAAACAGCAAGAAATCCTGCTCAATGCTCCATCCTCAAAGAAGGCAGGAAGGAATATGTGGGCCTCCGTGTGTTGTCCCTTTTTGGCCTGTCCTGACCTTTTGGCCTTGCCTTTTGGCCTTGCCTTTTGTCCTGGCCTGGACTTTTTGCCTGGCCTTTTGACTTGGCCTGACCTTTTGTCCTCGTCTTGCCTTTTGGCCTGGCCTGGACTTTTGGCCTGGCTTGGGCTTGCCTTTCAGCCTCACCTGGCCTTTAGTCCTTGCCTTTTGCCCTGTCCTGGCCTTTTAGCCTGGCCTTTTGTCTTGGCTTGGTCTTTTGTCCTGACCTGGCCTGTCCTTGCCTTTTGGCCTGGCATTTGACCTGGCCTGACCTTTTGGCCTGGTCTTTTGTCCTGTTCTTGCCTTTTGGCCTGGCCTGGCCTTTTGGCCCGATCTGACGTAGCCTTGCCTTTCGTCCTGGCCTGATCTTTTGGTCTGGCCTTTTGGCCTGTCCTGGCCTATTTTCCTCGCATTTTGGCTTGGCCTGACCTTTTAGCTTGGCCTTTTGGCCTGGCCTTTTGGCCTGGATTGGACATTTGGCCTGGCCTTTTGGCCTGGCATAGCCTATTGGCCTGGCCTGGCCTTGCCTTTTGGCTTGGGCTTTTGGTCTGGTCTTTCCGTTTGGCCTGGTCTGGCCTGGCCTGGCCTTTTGGCCTGGCCTTTCCGTTTGGCCTTGCCTGGCCTTTTGGCCTGGCCTGGACTTGACTTGCCTTTTGTCCTGGCCTGGCCTTTTGTCCTGTCCTGGCCTTTTGTCCTGGCCTTTTGTCCTGGCCTGGTCTTTTTGCCTGGCCACACCATTTGCCATTACCTTTCAGCCTGGCCTGGCCTTTTGGCCTGGTCTGTCCTCTTGGGCTGGACTGGCCTTGCCTTTTGGCCAGTCTGGCCTGGCATTGCCTTTTCGCCTTGCCTTGCCTTTTCGCCTGGCCTTTTGGTGTGGCCTGGCCTCTTGGCATAGCCTGGCTTCTTTGTCTGGTCTTTTGGCCTGACCTGGCTTCTTGGCCTGGCCTCACCATTTCAACTGGTCTGTTGGCCTTGCCTTTTGGCCTGTCCTGACCTTTAGGCCTGGCCTTATGTCCTGGTCTTGCCTTTTGGCCTGGCCTGACCTTTTGGCCCACCTTTTTGGCCTGGCCTGGCTTTGTCTCCTGGCCTTTTGTCCTGGCCTTTCCTTCTGACCTGGCCTGACCTCACCGTGCATTTTGGTCTGGGCCTTTTGGCCTGGCCTGGACTTTTGGCCTGGCCTTTTGGCCTACCCTGGCCTTTTGACCTGGCCTGGCCTTTTGTCCTGGCCTGTTATTTTGGCCTGGTCTGGCCTCGCCTTGCCTTTTGGCCTGGCCTGACCATTTGGATTGGTTTTGGCCTGTCCTAGCTTTTGTCCTTGCCTTTTGGCCTGCCCTGGCTTTTTGGCCTGCCTTTGTGGCCTGGCCTCACTTTATCACCTAGCCTTTTGGCCTTGCCTTTTGGCCTTGCCTGGCCTTTGTCTTGGCCTTTTGTCTTGGCCTGTCCTTTTGGCGTGGCCTGGTCTCGCCATGCCTTTTGGTCTGGGCCTTTTGATCTGGAATGGACATTTGGCCTGGCCTCACCTTTTGGCCTGGACTTTCAGCCTGGCCTGGCCTTTCAGCCTGGACTTTTGGCCTTGCCTTTTGGCCTGGCCTGGGCTCTTGGCCTGGCCTGGCCTCTTGGCCTGGCCTTTTGGCCTGGCCTGTACTTTTGGCCTGGCCTCTTGGCCTATCCTTTTGGCCTGGCCTGGCTTTTTGGCTAGGCCTTTTGGCCTGTCCTGACCTTTTGGCCTTGCCTTTTTTCCTGACCTGGCCTTTTGGCCTGGCCTTTTGGCCTGGCCTGGCGCGTCCTTCTCTTTTGGCTTGGCCTTTTGACTTGGCCTCACCTTTTGTCCTGGTCTTGCCTTTTGGCCCTGCCTGGTCTTTTGGCCTGGCCAGGCCTGGCCTTACCTTTTGGCCTGGTCTGGACCTTTAGCCTTGCCTTTTGGCCTGTCCTGGCCTTTTGGCCTGGCCTTTTGACCTGGACTTTTGGCCTGTCCTGGCATTTTGGCCTGGCCTTTTGGCCTGGCATGGCCTGTCCTTGCTTGCCTTTTTGGCCTGCCCTCTTTGCCTGGCCTAGACTTTTGTCCTGGCCTTTTGTCCTGTCTTGGCCTTTAGGCCTGGACTTTTGGCCGGGCCTGACCTTTTCACCTGGCCTTTGGCCTTGCCTTTTGGCCTGTCCTGGCCTTTTGTCCTGGCCTTTTCTCCTGGCCTGTCCTGTTCTTGCCTCTTGGCCTGACCTTTGGACCTGGCCTGACCTTTTGTCCTGGCCTTTTGTACTGATCTTGCCATTTGGCATGGCCTTGCCTTTAGGCCTGGAATTGCCTGGCTTGGCTTTTTGGCCTGGCTTGAACTTTTGGCCTGGCCTTTTGACCTGGCTTGTATTTTTGCCCTGGCTTTTGTCCTGGCCTTTTGGCCTGGACTGTCCAGTCCTTGCCTTTTGGCCTGGCCTTTTGATTTGGCCTTTTGTCCTGGCCTGGTCAGTCCTTGTCTTTTGGCCTGAACTTTTGGCCTGGCGTGACCTTTTTGCCTGGCCTTTTCGCCTTGCCTTTTGGCCTGTCCTGGTCTGTCCTTGCCTTTTGGCCTGGTCTTTTGACCTGGCCTGACCTTTTGTCCTAGTGTTGCCTTTTAGCATTGCTTGGTCTGGCCTTGCCTGTCCTTTTGGCCTGCCCTCTTGGCCTGGCCTAGACTTTTGTCCTGGCCTTTTGTCCTTTCCTGTCCTTGTGTCCTGGCCTGTTGGTCTGGCCTGGCCTTTTGTCCTGACGTCTTGTCCTGGCCTAGCATTTTGCCCTGGACTTTTGGCCTGCCCTGGCCTTTAGGCCTCGGCTTTTGTCTGGGCCTGACCTTTTAGCCTTGCCTTTTGGCCTGTCCTGGCCTTTTGTCCTGGCCTGGCCTGTCCTTGACTCTTGGCCTGGCCTTTGGACCTGGCCTGACCTTTTGGTCTGGCCTTTTGTAGTGGTCTTGCCATTTGGCATGGCCTTGCCTTTTGGCCAGGGCTGGCCTTGCCTTTCACCCTGGCTTGACCTTTTGGCCTGGCCTTTTGTCCTGGCCTGAACTTTTGTCCTGGCTTTTGGCCTGTCCTGTCCTTTTGTCCTGGCATTTGGGCCTGTCGTGCCTTATGGCCTGGCCTTTTGGCCTGACCTGACCTTTTCGCCTGGGCTTTTGGCCTTGCCTTCTGGCCTATGTTGGCCTTTTGGCCTGGCCGGACCATTTATCCTGGCCTTTTGGCCTGGCATGGCCATTTCTTGCCTTTTGGCCTGGCCTTTTGACCTGGCCTGACCTTTGGTTCTGGCCTTGCCTTTGGCCCGGTCTGGCCTTTTGTCCTGGCCTGGTCTTGCCTTTTGGCCTCTCCTGGCCTTTTGGCCTGACCTTTGGGCCTGTCCTGACCTTTTCGCCTGGCCTTTTAGCCTTGCCTTTTGTCCTGGCCTGGCCTGTCCTTGCCTTTTGGCCTGGCATTTTGACCTGACCTTTTTTCCTGGTCTTGCCTTTTGGCCTGGCCTTGCCTGCCCTTTTGACCTGCCATATTGGCATGGCCTAGACTTTTGTCCTGGCTTTTTGTCCTGTCCTGTCCTTGTTTCCTTGCCTCTTGGTCTGGCCTGGCCTTTTGTCCTGGCCTGGCCTTTTGTCCTGGCCTGGTCAGTCCTTGCTTTTGGCCTGGCCTTTTGACCTGGCCTGAACTTTTTTCCTGGTCTTGCCTTTGACCTGGCCTGGTCTTTTGGCCTGACCTGGCCTGTCCTTGCCTTTCAGACTGGCCTGGCCTTTTGGCCTGTCTTGGCCTTTTGGCCTGGCCTGGCCTGTTGTCCTGTCCTGGCCTGTCCTTGCCTTTTGGCCTGGCCTATGTCCTGTTCTTGCTTTTTGGCATGGCCTGGCCTTTTGGCCTTGCCTTTTGGCCTGTCCTGGCCTTTTGGCCTGAACATTTGGCCTGGCCAGACCATTTTGCCTTGCCTTTTGGCCTTGCCTTTTGGTCTGTCCTGGCCTTTTGTCCTGGTCTTGCCTTTTGGCCTGGTCTGTCCTGGGCTTGCCTTCCCTTTTTGCCTGCCCTCTTGGCCTGGCCTAGACTTTTGTCCTGGCTTTTTGTCCTGTCCTGTCCTTGTATCCTGGCCTCTTGGTCTGGCCTGGCCTTTGGACCTGGCCTGACCTTTTGGCCTGGCCTTTTGTCCTGGTCTTGCCATTTGGCATGCCCTTGCTTTTTGGCCTGGCCTGACCTTTTGTCCTGGTCTTGCCTTTGGCCTGGCCTGGCCTTTTGGCCTGGCCTGGCCTCTTCTTGCATTTCGGACTGGCCTGGCCTTTTGGCCCTGCCTTTTGGCCTGTCTTGGCCTTTTGGCCTGGCCTGGCCTTTTGTCCTGGACTGGGCTGTCCTTGCCTTTGGGCCTGGCCTTTTGACCTGGCATTACCTTTTGGCCTGGCTTTTCGTCCTGCTCTTGCTTTTTGGCATGGCCAGGCCTTTTGGCCTTGCATTTTGGAGTGCCCTGGCCTTTTGGCCTGAACTTTTGGCCTGGTGTGATCTTTTCACCTGGCCTTTTGGCCTTGCTTTTTGGCCTGTCCTGGCCTTTTGGCCGGGCCTTTTGGCCTGTCCTGGCCTGTCCTTGCCTTTAGACCTGGCCATTTGACCTGGCCTGACCTTTTGTCCTGGTCTTGCCTTTTGGCCTGGCCTGGCCTGAACTTTTGGCCTCACCTAGACTTTTGTCTTGGCCTTTTCTCCTGTCCTGTCCTTGTGTCCTGGACTCTTGGTCTGGCATGGCATTTTGGACTGGGCTTTTGGCCTGGCCTGGCCTTTTTGCCTTGCCTTTGGGCCTGTCCTGGCCCTTTGTCCTGGCCTTTAGACTGGCCTGGCCTGTCATTGCCTTTTGGCCTGGTCTTTTGACCTTGCCTGACCTTTTGTCCTGTTCTTCCTTTTGACCTGGCCTGGCCTTTTGGCTTGGCCTTGCCGGTCGTTGCCTTTCTGACTGGCCTGGCCTTTTCGCCCTATCTTTTGACCTGTCTTGGCCTTTTGGCCTGACCTGGCCTGTCCTTGCTTTTTGGCCTGGGCTTTTGACCTGGCCGCACCGTTTGGCCTGGCATTTTGTCCTGTTCTTGCTTTTTGGCATGGCCTGGCCTTTTGGCCTTGCCTTTTGGTCTGTCCTGGCCTTTTGGCCTGAAGTTTTGGACTGGCCAGATCATTTCGCCTGGACTTTTCACCTCACATTTTCGCCTGGCCTATTGACTTGGTCTGACCTTTTGTCCTGGTCTTGCCTGTTGG
>NW_022439997.1:0-8069 GCF_009761245.1 Sapajus apella
GCTCACCAAGGAACTGCAGCAGCACTTAAAGTCAGTGCCATCCCCCACCCCACGTGAGTACCTGAGGAAGGTGAGCACAGACAGATGGGTCCCAGCACCCTTGAACAGTTCCCGGGTCTCTGCTGCCCCACGTCTCACAGGGGGCCATGCTGGGCGAAGCGTAGGCAGTCACAGTACTAGCTCTTCCCTCCTTTTTCGTTTCATGCAAGTGGCTTAGGGATAGGGTAGAGTACTTGACTTATTTGGATAAAAACCACTATCTCGGTCAGAAACTCAAAAAGAATAATTGCTGGCATGTTAACCTAAAGAAAAACAACCAGACAAGTGTACAGCGGGACTTCAAAAGGCTATTTATTATCCTGCAAAATTTAGGCAGGAGCTTTTGCTCATGCCTGTAATCCCAGCACTTTGGGAGGCTGAGTTGAGCCAATCACCTGAGGTCAGGAGTTCAGAACCAGCCTGACCAACATAGAGAAACCTCGTCTCTACTAAAAACGCAAAATTAGCCAGGCAAGGTGGCACGTGGCTGTAGTCTCAGCTACTTGGGAGGCTGAGGCAGGAGAATTGCTTGGACCTGGGAGTCAGAGGTTGAAGTAAGCCGAGATTGTGCCACAGTACTCCAGCCTGGGTGACAGAGGGAGACTCTCTTAAAAAATAAATAAATAAATAAATAAATAAATAAATAAGCCAGGAGCGGTGGGCCAGGCCTGTAATGCCAGCACTTTGGGAGGCCGAGGTGGGTGGATCACGAGTTCAAGAGATAGAGACCATCCTGGTCAACATGGTGAAACCCCATCTCTACTAAAAATACAAAACATTAGCTGGGCATCGTGGCGCGTGCCTGTAATCCCAGCTACTCAGGAGGTTGAGGCAGGAGAATTGCCTGAACCCAGGAGGCGGAGGTTGCGGTGAGCCGAGATCGCGCTATTGCACTCCAGCCTGGGTAAAGGGAGTGAAACTCCGTCTCAAAAAAAAAAAAAAAAATTATATATGTATATATATATATAAACACACACACACATATATAAACATATTTGCAAAATTTGAAACAGAAATTAAAATCAGCAACTTCTATACTATTTTTAACATGATTCATAATTAGAAATGTTTTATATTATATATATAGTTCTATATTTTTGAATAAAATAATAAAATCACATTTATTTTACGACATCTAATACTTTTTTATTCTCCTTCATTTGTTTTGAATGCTCTGTGCAATCTACAAAAAGTCTAATACGAATAATTACATTTCTCATTAA
Source organism: Sapajus apella (assembly GCF_009761245.1). Classification (NCBI taxonomy): domain Eukaryota; kingdom Metazoa; phylum Chordata; class Mammalia; order Primates; family Cebidae; genus Sapajus; species Sapajus apella. Next base: position 1,263 of record NW_022439997.1, read on the forward strand.
ATTAATTATCTTGTCATTTTAAATGATTTCATAAATGATCATTTGTTTTTGAGATTATATGTGTGTGTGTATATGTATGTACATGATCTTGGCTCACTGCGGCCCCCACCTCCCAGGTTCAAGCGTTTCTTTTGCCTCAGCCTCCCAAGTGGCTGGAACTACAGGCACATGCCACCACACTTGTCTAATTTTTGTATTTTTAGTAGAGACAGGGGTTTCACCATGTTGGCCAGACTGGTCTCAAACTCCTGATTTTGTGATCCACCCGCCTTGGCCTCCCAATGTTCTGGGAGTACAGGTGTGAGCCATCGTGATGGGCCTGAGATTTGAAAAATTTAGCAATATACTATTAAGAGAAAAACACTGGGTATGAAAGATATTCATAATTTTATCCTATCTGTTTAAATAAAGATTGAAAGAATACATATACAAATAGGTTTAAATTTTTTTGGTAATACTTTGCTGCAATGTCTGAATATTGGCAATCAATATGCATTATGAAGGTCCATGGCTAATACGAAGTACTCATTCGGTGTGCCAGGCCCTGGGCTCAATGCTCTACATGCATTTTTATTTTGTTTCATTCTCTTCACAACCTGAAGTAGTATACCCAACCCATTTTACAGAGTTGAAACTGAGGCTGACAAACTGAAAGTTAAATGCCTGAGGTTGCAGTTAATAAGAGGCGGAGCTGGAACTGAAGCTTACATGTGTCCTACAACCAGTTTATGTTCTGATGGTAGGCTAGTCTTCTTCACAGAGCATGGAACAGATGGTGCCTGTCGGCTAGGATGGACCAGGTATCATTATAGGTAATAAACAGTCCCCCAAAATGGAAATTTACAGCACTGAAGGCTCTCTGTCCGTTCATGCTGCATATCCTCCGTGGCTCTCCTGGGCCCTGTGCTCCACATCCCCTCATCTGCCACCAGAATAAAGGAGCAGCCTCTATATGGGACCTATCAGCGGCTCTATGAGATGAGGGAAAGGGTGGCCAGTCTCAATGGCTTCCAAATCTTTTGCCTTGAGGTGACACACTTCACTTCCACTCACATCTCCTGAGTCAAAGCAAATCCCATAGCTACCTCCAGGTTCAAAGGGCCCAGAGGAGAACCTGAAATACTTGGTGGACGCCATTAGGGCCACCATATAGTATCAGCCTGTGTGGGAGACTGTGAAGGGGCAGAGGAGGACAGTGGGGAATTTGTGAGAAATGACAGCAGGACTGAGTCACCTCGGATTCGCTTTGTGCTCAACCAGGTGCAGTTTGTCCCAGAGCTGCACAAAATCAGCAGCAGCATGACCAAACAAGATAAACTTCAGAAAAAGCAGTTTCTTCAGATGTGATCAGTATGAACTCAGTATCAGCTGAGTGACATTGAGTTAGTAAATCTGACTGCCTCAGTTACCTTGTATGATAGTGAAGATGGGAGCATTGAGAGAGTTGATATGGAAGGATATCAGGAGTGTGAAAATTCAACATTTTAGTTTCTTTAAGCTAAATCCAGGCACTATCTTTCCTGCAAGTCTCCTATGTCTTTCAGATTGCACAGGTGAGAGTGCTCAGATTAGGGCTGGAGGTCATAAAATATTGGCTCCCACACCAAGAGCGCCCCTGTGTCGTGCATGCATTCTGTACATTTTTCTGTGCCGAACACTGTCCCAAAACATCGTGGGGCCTGATTCTTCCTCCTTGTTCCAGTGGCCCTGAGTGACTCAAGTTCCCATTCAATGACCAGGACACAGAGGTCTTAGGGTGATGCTCCATGAGGCCCCAGGTGCCAGCCACTGCCCTGTCAAAGTGCGAGGCAAGGGACAGGGCATCGTCTGTGGGGGCAGTGGTCAGCCAGGCCTGGTGACTCTACTTGGTGGACAGATGATCCTACACCTGCCACCTCTGATGGGTCCACAGCCTCTGTGGCTGTTGTCCTGCTGATGCTCCAGTGTCTGCCCCAGCATCCCAGCCTAGGCTCAGTGCCACTGAAGACAGGCTTGGTCCCTGGGGACCCAGGAGTCCTATAGGACTCACTCAGCTGCCCCCAGGAGTCCCCAGACCCTCATTCTTATCAAGAACCTAGGAGCCCTACCCGCTAGCCCTCCATCATCAGCCATAAATGATGATTTGCTGCTGTTATCATTATCGCTGCCTTTAGTGGCCAAGGACCTTCCAAGGTGACAGCTCTGGAAGAAAAGATGTTCTTGTGATGTGATGACGCTCGGTACACAGGTGCTCCAACAGGTTGCTTCCGCTATCCTCACGCAGCCTTTGGCACAGCCATTAACACTTCCATTGTGTGTAAGGAAACCAGCCCAGGGTCGCACAGCTGGTCTCAAATCTAACGTGCCTTGCTCTGCCTCCATGAGGGACCTGCCTCCAAGGGGGGTCGACTCTGGCTTTCGGGAGCATTTCCTGGGCTGCATGAATCACATCCCCTGTTTGAGGCCCCAAATTCTGCTCACATGTCCTTCCTTGCCCTGTCTCTGCTTGGGCTATAATCAAAGTGACCCCAGCAGCCCTTCATAGACATCATGGTACTCTCTGCCATTCACTTTTGGGCTAATCTGACTTCAACACCCACTAACTTGGTCTCTTGTTTTACAACCAAGACAACCCAAATCTGGGGCTCTTTATGCAGGTGACAGCATATGAATAGAATTGAATTCCATAGTTGTGTTATCCCTGTTTTTGGTTTTCCTTGTGTCTCAGGGTTGTTTTTCTATTTATGGTGAAGGCGTTGGCTTTCCATCTGTAGCATGAATAGAGTATTTGCAGCTTACAATAACTTTATGTCATGGTAAATTGTAAGGAGATTTAAAGCAGTGGTTTACAGCTGCGAGAGGCCTGAGTACATCTGAGCACAGTCTGTGTGATTAGGCAGAGGCAGGCCTTTGGGAAATTTAGCTGATGATGGGTCCAGGAAAGATAATGGACAGTGGGGGTCTGACCTGGTCACCAGACCCCTGGGTCCTGCTCACCAGGTTGGCACTCCCTAGCCATCACTCGTGATGCTGCCAAACCCTCTGGGTATTGTGGTCAAATCCCCCAGGAGAGAGGCTGATGAACTTTGTCTCTTGAAATGCACAGATTCCTTGGACATTCCTGAGCGCTCAACCATGAGAGTTCAACTTGGTTTTCTCCCCTTCATTAGGGTTCAGAATTAAAAGTCCACCTTCACAGGCGGTAAGATAATATAGGTAAGTGACACCGTCACCCTATGTCAGATGTTAACATGTCTAGGTGTGTTGGGGTGATTTGAGACCACACGACCTTGTGCCACAGACTGGAATTCCTGGGCCAGAGGGAGACATTTGATTGCCACGTTATGATCTTCTCACTGAGTGTAAACGCAGTCTTGTTTCACTTTGGATTATTTATTCTGCTGACATCTTATAAGGGCACTTTGAATTTCCAAGCATATAATAATTTTTTATTAGCTTTTAATTATGGACTTCTAGCACAATTCTGTGATCAGAAACGTGCTGTGTCATTGGATTTGTCTGACATACATTGAGATTTGCTTCATGAACAAAATAAGTCGGGTTAATTTTTGTAAACCTACCATGCATGCTTAAAACCAGTGTAGCTCCAACATTTCTTCCTGAGATACAGGATGATGGATGGATGGCTCCATGGATGTGACGGGGACGGTTACTGTTGGGGATTTCCGCCTCCTTCTGATGTTTTGTTGCTTAGAATATGAATGGCTGAGAGAGGGCTGTGGAGCTCCCACTCTGCTTGTCTGTGAGGTTCTTCCTGTTGTCCGGCCATCATTTGTTTTTTATGTCTTGCAGCCAAGACTGGCCGTGAGAAACCCTGGGGGCTCAGGAAGGAAGGAGCCACCCAGAAGCAGGAACAGGGGGCTGGTGGGGAAGACCAGAAATCAGGTCTCTGAAGGTCCCAGAGAGCCTTGGGGGGTACATGGGGGGCTGAGTTGGGGTAGCGGCATTTGAGTATGCGGGTGCTCCGTGGAACGCCCACTGTGAGGTGGGCTGGGATGGGGATTGGGAATGGTGGAGAGGGAGTACAAAGCCCCAGGGTTGCTTAGGCAGCACCCAGAGAGGAAAAGGTGTGGTGGAAACCAGAGCCCTGGTCTCCATCTAATTGCTCCCGAGCCTCCCACTTTCTTGCCCTGTGTGTCCTGTGGCTTCCCTGATAGACTTTCTCCCTGACTTGTAGCTGAACCTTCCTCTCACCCTTGAAGACTTAGTTTGAACCAGATTCTTTCCCAGACCCCCTCCTCCAGGTGCCCAACATCCCATTTTCCCCTTCCTCACCCACCCTCCCGTCCCCCTCCTCAACTCAGATCCCACCCCCTTCCCTCCCCCAGCACTAAGCCACCCCCACCTCTGTCCTGGCCACCTCAGGGTGCCCTGAAGGGCCCAGGAAATTCAGGTGCTATGGCTGCTCTTTTGGCTCCTCCTGGGGTTTCCCAGCCATCAATCCACCCATATGAGTAGACACTGGACCCGTGGCGTTTCTTCTTTGCTATTGGGCTGTGTCACACAGCAAATTGTACAGTGCAGGCCTGTAATTTCAGTGCTTTGGCGGGTTAAGGTGGGCAGATCACCTGAGACCAGGAGTTTAAGACTAGCCTGAACATCAGAGAGAAACCCAATCTCTACAAAAGATTCCAAAAAGGATTAGTTGGACACCTACTGCACTCTTGTCTCAAACAGAATAAACCAAAACAAAGTGAAATGTCATTTGAGTTTTGCGTCATCTGGCTTGATGACTTTTTAGGAACTTCTGAGTCATCCATGTCTTCTGCTCTTGGGGGCTGCCTCTAGGGAGTCTGTGTCCAGTCAGTGTGATGGGAGCTGAGAAGCCCATCAGATGGAGAGGAAAGGGGTGTGCCTGCTGGGAGGTTTGCAGTATGAGAGTCCCTAGGAGCGACATCATGACCAGGATGTGAATGAGGACTGTACTGTCCTTTGTTTTGTAAAATGTGTTTGGTGCAGATCATGGATTGACCCAAAGGAGAAAGGGTCTTAAAGGCCTTATGTTACTCAAATAGAAAGAAATGACAGGCCAGGTGTGGTGACTCACGCCTGCAATTGGGAGGCTGAGGCCGGCAGATCAGTTGAGGTCAGGAGTTCCAGACCAGCCTGACCAACATGGTGAAACCCTGTCTCTACTAAAAGTACACAAAATAGCCAGGCAGGGTGGCAGGCACCTGTAATACCAGCTACTCAGGAGGCTGAGGCAAGAGGATGGCTTGAGCCCAGGTGGCAGAGGTGAGAGTGAGCCAAGATTGCACCACTGCATTCTAGCCTGGGCGACTGAGCAGGACACTCTCAAAAATAATAAAATAAAAAATTAACAGAAAACCAACCACCGCATGTTTTCACTCATAGGCGGGTGTTGAATAATGAGAACACATGGACACAGGGAGGGGAGCACCACTTATTGGGGTCCGTTGGGGGGAAATAGGGGAGGGACAGCGCGGGGTGAGGAGTTGGGGAGAGACAGCATGGGAAGAAATGCCAGATATAGGTGAAGGGGAGGAAGGCAGCAAATCACAATGCCGCATGTGTACCTATGCAACAATATGGCATGTTCTTCACATGTACGCCAAAACGTACAATGCAATTAAATAAATAAATAAATTTGTAATTTTTTGTTGTAGTTGTTGTTGAGACACAATCTCCTTCTTGTCTCCCAGGATGGAGGGCATGGAGGGCAATGGCACCATCTCGGCTCACTGCAACCTCTGCCTCCCTCTTTCAAGCCATTCTTCTACCTCAGCCTCCTGAGTAACTGGGATTCCAGGTGCCTGCCACCACACCTGGCTAATTTTTGTATTTTTGGTAGAGATGAGGTTTCACCCTGTTGGCCAGGCTGGTCTGGAACCCCTGACCTCAGGTGATCTGCTAGCCTCAGCCTCCCAAAGTGCTGGGATTACAGGCATGAGCCACTGCGCCTGGACTTTCTGTGATTTTTTTTAGATTGACAGCTATTGTTAGTGTTAATGTATTTTATGTGTGGCCTAAGGCAAGCTTCCTTCTTTTAATGTTGCCCAGGGAAGCCAAAAAATTGGGTATGCCTGCTTTACATCAATAAAAAGGAAAAAAAAAAAAATGACACTCTACATGTAGAATGCCTGAAAACACTGCCAGCCATGCAAAAAAACATGAGACTGGTGACTTCCAATCTTTCTTGAAGCAGTGGAATCCCCTGGTGATATCTGAGGTGTGTGGTTACCTCTTAAAGAAGCTTGACGGTTTCTAAGGATTATCATTTTTTACTGAAATATTGTAAATGTCACTGACCTTTATTTCAACTGTTATTATTCCAGGCGATCATTTTTCCACCTGATTATTTGTATCCTGGGCATGACTTTCTTGGCGTTCTGTGGATGCTTATCACTATTGTGTTTCTGGGAGTTTCTACAGTAGGTCTTTTACTCCAAAAACTTAGCTCGTGTGAGAGTACACTAACTTCCTGTAGAGGTATACTTGTAATCACACATAAGGAAAAATCATTTAAAACAATTCATGGTTCTGGACTTTATTATGAATATTGGGTTTCACCAAAAACATCAGAGAAATGATTTATTAGTGTAAGAATTATAAAAATATCTGCCATTTACATCATAAAAATTAAAAAGGTTGGTGTTTGTTTAATAGAATGTCAACAGAGCTTTGGGTCAAAACATAAGTTTGTTTGTTTTTTTAACCTTTGTGCTTTTTATCAGAAATGGAGTATGAAGTTTTGGCACTTAAATGGGAAATTCTGTCTAAACTTTTCCGCTTTGTCATTCTATTGTATGGCTGGAAGGAAAGCTTTCACTTTCCTCTCTAAAGGTT
>NW_022439998.1:0-8064 GCF_009761245.1 Sapajus apella
TAGGCAAGGACTTCATGACCAAAACACCAAAAGCATTGGCAACAAAAGCCAAAATAGACAAATGGAACCTAATCAAACTCCACAGCTTCTGCACAGCAAAAGAAACAGTCATTAGAGTGAATCGGCAACCAACAGAATGGGAAAAAATTTTTGCAGTCTACCCATCTGACAAAGGGCTGATATCCAGAATTTACAAAGAACTAAAACAGATTTACAAGAAAAAAACAAACAAGCCCATTCAAAAGTGGGCAAAGGATATGAACAGATACTTTACAAAAGAAGATATACACGAGGCCAACAAACATATGAAAAAATGCTCATCATCACTGGTCATTAGAGAAATGCAAATCAAAACCACATTGAGATACCATCTCACGCCAGTTAGAATGGCGATCATTAAAAAATCTGGAAACAACAGATGCTGGAGAGGATGTGGAGAAATTGGAACACTTTTACACTGTTGGTGGGAGTGTAAATTAGTTCAACCATTTTGAAAGACAGTGTGGCGATTCCTCAAGGACCTAGAAAAAGAAATTCCATTTGACCCAGCAATCCCATTACTGGGTATATATCCAAGGGATTATAAATCGTTCTACTATAAGGACACATGCACACGAATGTTCATTGCAGCACAGTTTACAATAGCAAAGACCTGGAACCAACCCAAATGCCCATCGATGATAGACTGGACAGGAAAAATCTGGCACATATACACCATGGAATATTATGCAGCCATCAAAAACGATGAGTTCGTGTCCTTTGTAGGGACATGGATGAACCTGGAAACCATCATTCTCAGCAAACTGACACAAGAACAGAAAATCAAACACCACATGTTCTCACTCACAGGCGGGTGTTGAACAATGAGAACACATGGACAGAGGGAGGGGAGCATCACACACTGGGATCTGTTGGGGGGAAACAGGGGAGGGACAGCTTGGGGTGGGGAGTTGGGGAGAGACAGCATGTTGAGAAATGCCAGATACAGGTGAAGGGGAGGAAGGCAGCAAATCACACTGCCACGTGTGTACCTATTCAACAATCTTGCATGTTCTTCACATGTACCCCAAAACCTAAAATGCAATAAAAAGAAAAAAACCAACAAATAAAACAAACAAGAAAAGAAAATTAAAGAACATGAATTGTCTTATCTTTTTTTTCAGTGAATACACATGTTAGATTATTAATTCAAATATAAAGTGGCAAAAATAAATATATGACATCATTCTAATTCTAAAAGCATTTATACAAACTTTTAGCCATTTTAAGAAGTAATGGCAAATTAAAACTATGTTTAGTGACTAAATTTCTGTATTTTTTCTTCCTCATATACTTTCTGAACATTCAGTGATAACTTATTAATGAGCTAAATTTTTATCTACGGTCTCAACGCTAATGAAGGACCTGGATACTAGCCAGGACATTAAGCCTTTATCATTTGTAGCAGCATAAACATTTCACAGTATTAAACCCTTTAAACAGCCACCTGCTATTACCATTTCAATTAATTTAATACAATTTTATATTTTTGTTATCTGATATTTACTTCACCAACAAAAGGAGTTTAGAAAATTTTAATCTTGAGAAACTTAACTTCAGTCTTGCACAAACTAAAATATTGTGCTAATGAAATTCTCATATGACGAAATCTGGGAAAGACAGTGTTACTTCTCAATCAATGTTATTTGTCTATAAACCAATATTAACTCTAGTTTGTTAGATTGACTCAATCTGAGATTTACCTTTTTAATTAAGAATATTACATAAACCTTTAAAAAAATTTAAACGTCTACATTAATAACTGAAGTTGAAGGACTCTTTAGATTATGCCAAAAGCTCTGTGTAGTCAACTTTTTAAATCTTGTAACCCTATCCAATGGCATTAGCTTAAATCTCTCTTTTTTTTTGGCAGGGGGTGGGGGTGAGGGATGGAGTTTTGCTCTTGTTGCCCAGGCTGGAGTGCAATGGCGTGATCTTGGCTCACCACAACCTTTGCCTCCCAGGTTCAAGCAATTCTTCTGCCTCAGCCTCTTGAGTAGCTGGGATTATAGATGCCTGCCAGCATGCCTGGCTAATTCTGTATTTTTAGTAGAGATGGGGTTTTACCATGTTGGTCAGGCTGGTCTCAAACTCCCGACCTCAGGTGATCTGCCCACCTCAACCCCCAAAGTGCTGGAATTACAGGCATCAGCCACTGTGCCCGCCCTAAATCTGTCTTATTATTTCCTTTGAACTCCAAGCTTTTAGCAAGATGAAATTGTAAAAGACAACACAGTTTTATGTTTTTGCCTTTTCTTTTAGTTTAGGATAGGACTGTTAATTTTCCCATAACCTCTTTGTTTAAAATATTGACAGGTCTCTTTGCTGAAAAAAATTATTAAATTTTCCTTAAAATTTTTGTTAATTTGTACATTCTTCTCAGGGTTATGCTAATTATTTTCATCACGGTTTTGTGTCTTCTGGTCTTACCAAATATAATTGCTAGTGGTCATGACAGGTCTGCATTTTTCAATATACATTTTCCTGTCCATCCTGGGGTTTGAGAAGTTTTTTGTTAATATATGGCATAGGGATATGAACATGATCAAGGTTTCAAATGCACACACCATTGGAAATCTGGAGAAAGAAAGGAAAGACAAACAGGAATGAGAGGAATAGGAATCAGATGGAGACATACGTGAACCTTCTTTAAGTTCTCAGACTTTCCAGTGGACTCAAAGGATTTTTTAGAGAGGCAGTTTTAAAGGGCAAATTGCACTTGGAAGCCTCCTCATCTTAAGAAAGCAGACCAGGTGGGGTCGGCAGCAAAAAAGAAAGAAAGAAAGCAGACCATTGGCCAGTTAAACTTGTGTTTTGCTTTCCTAAAGGAGCATCTCAAATGAACAGTCTTGTTTATACCAAAGATTTCTAAAAGTGGCCACTATAATCCTGGATTTTCTCTGAGAAATTGTGCCAGTTAGAAGGATAGGTGCATAAGCATCACACTGTATACTATAAATAATACCATTTTTATTTGTTACTTAAAATAGATAAATAAAAACCCATGTTACCCTTGCTCAAAAAAAAAAAAAAAAAAGAGAGAGAGAAGAAAAAGAGGGAAAGATAGTTGCATGAACTGACTCCGAAGCAAGATAGCATGAAGAAAGGTAGGTATTTGGCCTGAGGAGGCAGAATTTTAGAGCCAGAATTCTTCTGAGCTGATTAGAACGGTGCTTATGAAGGACATGTCTCCCAAACCTGGCCAAAGACAAGTCATCACCAGTGAAGCCTCTGGGGAAATAAAGCAAAATAAAGACATTTTCAGAGACACAAAGACAAGATGGAGGAAACGATCCTTGAAGAGTTTTGAAAAAGAGATCCAAGGCAAAGTTTATGTATGGGGCACTGGTCTAATGAGACCCTTGGAACTCCTCAGCCCTGTAACACCTGCAGGATGGACTCACTGGGTCTATGCTCATCCTCTCTCCATAGACTTTTCTTGCTATAGAAAAATGAGTTTCAGGATATTGGATAATCACCCAGAAAAACAAAAGCAGGTTTTATAAGACTGGACATCTTTTATCAAAGAAAATAAACTTATGATCAGACATCCCAAAAAGTTTATCAAAGAAAATAAACTTACGATTAGACATTCCAAAAAGTTCTGAAGATGTTATTTCTAGGAACACAAGATAAATCTTACATTGAATGGCTTCAATCAAATAATCTGAGTTTAGATTCAGATTCAACTCAACATACACATTGCAGTGTTGGGCGGGTGGAGGGGGGCTAGCAGATGAGGACAAAACGATCTCAGATATTGCATGTACATTCTTACTGGGTTAAAGATCTGTTTACAGCAGAAAGAGTCTCAGGTTTATCTTGATAAGGTCCTCCACATCTGTTAACATTCATACACAATCAAAGAGTACCATAAATACATCTTGTAGTTAAGATTATGTTTATTGCTGCAGAGAGGGAGACTGCACGCTGGGGAAATAGGGAGTGTCTCGGCAAGAGGGAGCGAAAAAATGCTCCTTGTAGAATTTAGCCTTTATGTTAAGGTTATTTTTATTTGATATTTTTTAAAAAATTGAGACAGGGTCTCACTCTGTCACCCAGGCTGGAGTGCAGTGGTATAATCGTGGCTCACTGCAGCCTTGACTTCCCTGAGTTCGGATGATCCTCCCGCCTCAACCTCCTAAATAGCTGGTACTACAGGCACATGCCACCAGGCCTGGCTAATATTTGAGGTCTTTTTTATAGAGATGAGGTCACACTATGTTGCCTGGGACTCCTGGACTCAAGCAATCTTCCTACTTCGGCCTCCCAAAGTGCTGGGATTACAGACATGAGCCACCACGCCTGGCCGAAGGTTATTTTTGAGAGTTGAAGAATCAGAAGTTTGAGCAGGATTGAGCACTGTCAGAAAGTGGGGACAATCCACTGATTTAGTATCATAATTTTATCTGTGAAACAAATGGAATGGAAAGGGATTAAAACTGTCAGTGGAGAAGCAGCAGCCACTCATTTATACCAGGTGTGGGGAATGTTTTGGTTGTGTGTGTGTGTCATTGCGTAGTGCCTTAGTTTTTTTCTTTTTTTTTTCCAACTGAATTATCTCTTTTTATTCTCTTGGCAATCTCTTCCAGAGTTACTACTTTCATTTTAGGCAATAAAATGGGTAAGGCTCCACTTCCCATGCTGGCACTGCTATGAGCATAGTCTTTCTCTACTGCAACTCAGAATTAAAACTTTTGATTCTTGTTTTTTAGGCCAGGCATGGTGGCTCATGCCTGTAATCCCAACACTTTGGGAAGCCAGAGCAGGAGGATTGCTTGAGTTCAAGAGTTTGAGACCAGCCTGGGCAGCATAGGGAGACCCCTGTCTCTACAATTAAAAAAAAAAAGATTCTTGTTTTTTATATTCTTGTCCCAGAAGGAGTTTCCGCTGTAAAGTGATCTGATGACAGTATTTTGCTTTCTTCTGGTGGCCTACAGCCAGTTGTCCCTGGGAAAAAGCAGCTACAAGATGGATTTAATATAAGTATTAATATGTATTAAACTAAGAGGTATTTTATCAAATGAGTTTAAATGAATTCTGGTTTTAGACAACCTACATAACATATTGTTTCCTTAAAAGCAATGCCTCTACTTCAAATAAATCAAAATAAATGAAAAACTCAAGATGACTCAGTTCCATTTCATCAAGTTGTGTGGATGACAAGCAGCAGCCAGTTATGATGACAGGCGATAGATCCAAAGTTAATTGCCAAATTAGTTAACATTTTTCCATTTCTAAACCACCCCTAAAGAAAATCATATATGGGGGGCTCACACCAACCTCAGGGTAATCCAGTAGAGCAACCATGCCATTTGGAATCATGTGTCACCAATAGAGAACTGGTAGTTTTTGAAATTAGCAAGGATATGTTTGATTTGTTCTGTAGCCCCTGCCATAAGAGTTTTATTTTCTCTGGCCTCTGTTCAAGTTTGCCTGTGGTTAATTTCATGTACTTTTATTGTTTTTTTATTGAGCTAGAGTCTCACTTTGTCACCCAGGCTGGAGTGCAGTGGCATGATCTTGGCACACTGTAACCTCCCTCTCCCAAGTTCAAGTGATTCTCCTACCTCAGACTCCCCAGTAGCTGGGATTACAGATGTGCAACACCATGCCTGACCAATTTTTGTATTTTTAGTAGAGATGGGATTTCACCATGTTGGCCAGGCTGGTCTCGAACTCCTGACCTCAGGTGATCCACCCGCCTCAGCCTCCCAAAGTGCTCGAATTACAGGCATTAATTTCATGCGCCTTTGATGTACTTCTTATGACTTCTTTTGTGAAGCTGGTTTCCTGCGAGTGGCAACACCACCAGTGATTACTATGCTTTTGGTACCTAGAGCCTCAGGGCTATCAATGGAGGCATTTCCACCAATGAGCAGTCATCATGAATGTTACCCTCTGTCCTATCCATCTTCCCTCTCCCTGCAGGCATAGCCTGTTGGTGATCTTTCGGGAGATATAAATACTAGAGAGCTTCTCTTGGTGACTGATGACATCCGGATTAGACAAACATGATGGAAGCTGAAAGGAGCCAGTGGTGCTGATTTAGCAGGAGCCTGAGGGGGCAGTGCAGGTGGGACGGGAGAGAGGGCAGAAAAGCAGTGTACTTCTTAGATTTCATGTCAGCTCAAGCCTGACTATAGAGTGGTCTTGTTTTTCTCTCTCTTTCCTTCTAATTTTTTTTTTTTTTAATTATACTTTAAGTTGTGGGACACATGGGCAGAATGTGCAGGTTTGTTACATAGGTATGCACGTGCCATGGTGGTTTGCTGCACCCATCAACCCGTCATTTACATTAGGTATTTCTCCTAATGATATCCCTCCCCTAACCTCCCACTTGCTGACAGGCCCCGGTGTGTGAAGTTCCCTTCCCTGTGTTCTCATTGTTTAACTCCCACTTGCGAGTGAGAATATGTGGTGTTTGGTTTTCTGTTCTTGTGTTACTTTACTGAGAATGATGGCTTCCAGCTTCATCCATGTCTCTGCAAAGGACATGAACTCATCCTTTTTTATGGCTGCATAGTATTCCATGGTGTATATGTGCCACATTTTCTTTATTCAGTCTATCTTTGATGGGCATTTGTGTTGGTTCCAAGTCTTTGGTATTGTGAACAGTGCCATGATAAACATACGTGTGCATGTATCTTTATACTAGAATGGTTTATAATCCTTTGAGTAGATATCCAGTAATGGAATTGCTGGGTCAAATGGTATTTCTGATTCTAGATCCTTGAGGAATCACCACACTGCCTTCCACAATGGTTGAACTAATTTACACTCCCACTAACAGTGTTTCTATTTCTCCACATCATCTCCAGAATCTGTTGTTTCCTGACTTTTTAATGTTCACCATTCTAACTGACGTGAGATGGTATCTCAATGTGGTTTTGATTTGCATTTCTCTAATGACCAGTGATGATGAGCTTTTTTTTTTTTAATTGCATTTTAGGATTTGGGTTACATGTGAAGAGCATGCAAGATTGTTGTGTAGGTACACACGTGGCAGTGTGATTTGCTGCCTTCCTCCCCCTCACCTATATCTGGCATTTCTCCCCCCCCAACTCCCCATTCCCCACGGTCCCTTCCCTATTTCCCTCCAACAGACCCCAGTGTGTAGTGCTCCCCTCCATGTGTCCATGTGTTACCATTGTTCAATACCCACCTATGAGTGAGAACATGCGGTGTTTGATTTTCTGTTCTTGTGTCAGTTTGCTGAGAATGATGGCTTCCAGGTTCATCCATGTCCCTACAAAGGACACGAACTCATCGTTTTTGATGGCTGCATAATATTCCATGGTGTATATGTGCCACATTTTCCCTGTCCAGTCTATCACCGATGGGCATTTGGGTTGGTTCCAGGTCTTTGCTATTGTAAACTGTGCTGCAGTGAACATTCGTGTGCATGTGTCCTTATAGTAGAACAATTTATAATCCCTTGGATATATACCCAGTAATGAGATTGCCGGGTCAAATGGAATTTCTTTTTCTAGGTCCTTGAGGAATCGCCACACTGTCTTTCAAAATGGTTGAACTAATTTACACTCCCACCAACAGTGTAAAAGTGTTCCAATTTCTCCACATCCTCTCCAGCATCTGTTGTTTCCAGATTTTTTAATGATCGCCATTCTAACTGGCGTTAGATGGTATCTCAATGTAGTTTTGATTTGCATTTCTCTAATGACCAGTGATGATGAGTATTTTTTCATATGTTTGTTAGCCTCATGTATGTCTTCTTTTGTAAAGTGTCTGTTCATATCCTTTGCCCACTTTTGAATGGGCTTGTTTGTTTTTTTCTTGTAAACCTGTTTTAGTTCTTTGTAAATTCTGGATATCAGCCCTTTGTCAGATGGGTAGACTGCAAAAATTTTTTCCCATTCTGTTGGTTGCCGATTCACTCTAATGACTGTTTCTTTTGCAGTGTAGAAGCTGTGGAGTTTGATTAGGTCCCATTTGTCTGTTTTGGCTTTTGTTGCCGATGCTTTTGGTGTTTTGGTCATGAAGTCCTTGCCTATGCCTATGTCC